>NW_027417328.1:0-86422 GCF_009905375.1 Apium graveolens | reverse complement strand
TCCTTAGAGAGATCTTTAATAGGGGAATCAATATTGAAGATAAAGAAGGAGCAAAACAAATGCAAGTTTTGAATGCACCTCCGTGGAAGAGGAAGTTGGATATGCCATTCGATTCTTTTGGGTTAGAAGAGCTAAAAATTTCTCAGGAGCGTTTGAACATCTATTGAAGAAGCTCCCACACTTGAGCTCAACCGACTACTAGATCACTTGAGTAATTCATTCTTAGGTGCACCCCTGTAAGGGGTTGGGATATATTTTTGATGATGTAGAGAGTGGCTGGTCGGTTCTTCCCATTCTTACAGATGTACCTCTCATGCACCACCGACAGTTGATAGGTTTGGTATTGGTGATGTGCAGTATAGAAGGTTGATCAGCGTATGGAGGCCATGCACGACATTCACCGTCATTTTGCTGCAGATTTGACACAGGATTTGGGCACTATTTTCGAGCCATTGGTATCGAGGTTGATGGCCACCTGATCCTCCACCGAGGAGGGTGATCTTTTCGACGATAGGTATGCCAGAAATCCTTTTATTTCCTTCAATGAGGATATTGAAAATTTTAGTTGGGGGTGATAATGTAAGGATTAGTGTGTGTGTCCTATAGTTCATATAGATTCATATTGCATGTTTAGTTGTAGTTCATTCATATTTTGAATGATTTTTCATTTAGGACATATTTGCTGCATTTTTATTCGTGTTATTATATGAGTCCATATAGTTGCATTTGCATGCATATAACATGATCCTTTAGGTTGAGCTATTTCTGATTGATTGCTTGATGTTGATGTGAGTGTAGTGATGACAAATAAAGGGATGTTTAAGTCCTAATGAATTGATTGCATGCCAGAAACAAATATTTTCACAAAGTCTTATAGGGTTGCTTTGGATCTAGATCATGATCATACTTGTTTGTTGTTGAGATTTAATCACTTGGTTATATTCAGAATTTTTGCTATTCTCGTAATGACAAAAAGAACACTGAATTTTTAAAATGGAGAAAATCTTGGATTTCATTGCTAGTTGTTGTAAGGCTAGACGTCAAATGGCTAGTAGCCGGCTCATATTTTTATGAGTAGTCTAGGGCTGAATGAGATGGACCGAAACACACTCATTCAGAAATTGTTGGAAAAAATAATAAATCTTGGATTTCATTGCTAGTTGTTGTAAGGCTAGACGTCAAATGGCTAGTAGCCGGCTCATATTTTTATGAGTAGTCTAGGGCTGAATGAGATGGAGCGAAACACACTCATTCAGAAATTGTTGGAAAAAAAAATTAAAAAGAAAGAAAAAAAGAAAAAAAAAGGTATGTGTTTATGCATAATTGATCAAGAGTGAGCTCTTTAAAACTCGAGTTATTAAGTTCTTAGGGAACTTTGTGCCTAGTGACCTAAGGCTTTTCATAGTCTGGGATCCGCTAACCTAACGCTCGCTACATGGGTATTATCGTATAAGTCTTTTGAGACCTCATTCATTGCACGGTCAAGTAAGCATCTTTGTTATGTGTTCAATAATAGCATGAATCCTTGTATAACTCTAGTAGAAAGGAGGTGTTGTGAGTCATTATGCGTTTAACGTCTATTCTAGTTATAAACTTGTGATTATTTTGATGAAAAATAAGTTATGGTTATTGATCTAGTATCGAAAGTATATCTATTAAGCATCCCACATACACACGTTTCTGGTTTGTGAGTTGGTTTGTAGGATTAATTCGAGCTCTATTTTGAGTCATTGTAATCTTAGAGACATTGGCTTATTCATTTGGTTATGGTTATTCTAAGGGGATCGATTGCATTATCATTTAGCTGCATTCATGTAGTTGCATTCATGCATTAGGTTTGTTTTGTAGCTTTGAGTCTGTTTATGCTTGAGGACAATCATCGATTCAAGTTTGGGGGTGTGATAAGTGGATTTTATATCTACTTGGAACGCTTCATTTCAGGCTTAAGTTGGTGTTTTGGACTTAAGTTGTTGGTATTTTTGATGTGTGTTTGTGTTTGTGCATTTCAGGTATTAGTTAAATGAAGAAAGAAGCTTTTTAAAGAAGTATGCTGAAAAGAGATCAGAATTGGAAGCCTAGTTCTCAAGTTGTATAGAATCTCGTTAGCTTCGCGTGGGCAGTTGAATCGCATAATTCTGACGAGTAGAACTCAAGATACGGCCAAAAGAAGAATTGTCAGAATTTTTCCGGAATGTCAGTGCGACCGCGCCAGAACCAGCGCGCCCGCGCCGCTGAAAACACTATTCCAGCGCGGTCGCGGCCGAAAACAGCGCTCACGCACCCGGTTTCTTCACCAAAATCCTGATTTTAGTCGAAATTGAAGATTTTGAGAGTTCTGGTCATCCTAGAGCCTATATATACCCATATAAAGACGTTTTTAACAACAACGAGATCTGAGAGAGCAATAAGAAGACCTAGAGAGCACGAGATGGCTATGGAGAAGAAGAATTTTGTTTTCTTTGATTTACGCGATACTTGGATGCTTGTTTTCGATTTGTCTTTGAACCCTAGTACTCTTATATTGTTTATTATCATACTTTCATTGGAACCCATGGTGATGATGAGTTCGATTATGAACTAATCGTTATCGTGGGGTTCTAACGGATTTACTTATGGATTTATATAGTTAATTTGTTTCAATATCTTGGTGTGTGGTGATTGATTGATATCCTAGTATTGGTTGTACTTATTCGTCTTATGTGCGTAGCTAACATATAAGATAACGTGTTAATCTCTATTGAAGCGACGGTGAATATAGAGGTTTAGAACTTGCCATGCTAGCATAGGTTCATGTATTATTGTTATGCATGATTCGTAGGTAATTTTAACCATCTTACTTGCCCTATATAATCACGATAGATAACTTGCGCATTGAACCATTATGTTTTCAATTCTTACAGACATATAAGGACTAAGCATAATTGGTGTCTATTCAACTTTTATCTCTTTTGTGGATGCTTGGTAGTAGGGTATTCGTACAACGAAAGTTGGCGTTTACTAGTTTCGTGTTATCTGATTAGTGTCAACACCGTCACATGCTAAGGTTAAGAACAATGACTTTGAATGAAGTAGTAATGAAGTTAGAATCTCATATTTATCTCATATAAGTAATTCAACCTCAATTCTCGTAGTTAATGCTATTTAGTATAATCTCTTAGTTTAATCAAAACCCAATTTGTTATTTATCTTAGCATTGAACGATAACCATACATTGTTGCATATGTGCATAAATTGAACTTAACCTAAAGTAGTCTCCGTGGGAACGAATCTGATTGGAACGCGTATACTTGCGTGTAATTTTAGCGAGTGTTTTCGCCCTAACAGACAACATCCCTTCTTGGTTTTGGACCTTTCAGGTCTATGATTGGAGGAAAATCCATTTGTCTCGCTGCAAGTGGAGGTCTTGGGGTTAGGTGCAACTCGAGATCGCACTTCAACCCTTGGATCTCCGCTTCATGAGCCCTAATCCTCTCCTCTACATCTTGGAGAATTGTCTCTTGAGTGCTCATGGGCTGTTGGTGGCCACTAGACATTGGCTCCTTACCAGCATGGCTCTTTCGTGGAGCGACCTCATCGTCCGATAATTCAGAGTCTCTAGAAGATTAGGCTCCAGAGAATTCTTGTTTCTCAGGGATGGGAGCCAAGTCACGAATGTATTGGGGCATCCGCCGTCCTTCACTCCGATTAGAGTGCCCACTTCCTCCAACGTCGGGGTATAGAGGCATCCCGTAAGGGTTGTTAGTGGTCACGATCGTGGAGTACTAATACCCAACGGGCTAAGGGTTTATAGGTGCATGTAGTTGCTGAAATTGGGGATTCATCCTTTGAGGAGCCGGGGGATTCGTCTCTTGTGGCTGAGCCTCAGATGCCCCTACAGGGATTCCTGCATGTGTATAGGCATAGGTTGAGTGCGGAGTTATCTCCACTATTTAGGCGATCGTCCGTGATGTGATAGGACCATCAACTCCATTGTTGTCTTTGCTCCGTGTTCATCATGGTTGTTGTTGTCTTCCCACAGACGGCGTCAAATGTTGTGGAATAAAAAGTAGGAAGCGTTAGTAATTAATACTAGGGTTTGTCAGTTTTGAGTTTTAATGGTTGTTCTCGTGTTTGAGACTGTCTGTCCTCAACATGCCTACGTATCTTGTATTGTAGAGAATCAAGCCAAAAACATAGTTTATGTTGAGAGGTAGAACCCTTTATATAGAGGAGTCTAGGGTTAGACGTGTGTTGGGGAACTAGGTGGACAAGTCTCAAACTTAAATGGTAATTAGGAATCATGCAAGGGAAGGAATTCCAGATCCTTCCTTGTACGAGTGTGTGTTTGTTTTGGACACATGTCTATACTCTTTTAGCCGTATTGGCCTATCCCATGAATAGCTCATGTTCGTGGATCTTGAACGACCTCTGCTGATGGGGCTTATGACTAATTCGGCCGTTATTCTAATTCAACTATGAGCTTAAACGAGTCTCTTCTGCTTCTGTTGTTGGGGTTTGGACAAGAAAACCCAAAATGTAATTAATGTGACAATTAATGTATGTTTAGGATTTATTTCTATCCCTATCATATACTAAAATAAAATGAATGTTTTTACTATTAATCAAATACAAGTATCATGCCGCTACGCTTGGTGTATACTTTCTAAAAATTCCTTTTATTTATTTATTTGATTTCTTTCCCAATAATTTAAAAATAGACTTAAATTTTTAATTTAGTATTTAATTTAAATTTTATGGTGAATTTGCTATTATTTATTTTGAAATGATTTAAATACAGTGAAAGAATTGTGGCATTGATAGTATTAAGTAACTTAACCCCTTTAATTTGAAATTCATAAGCTAATGTACGCCATTCGACAAATTCTGATTATAAAAAATATTGAAAAGTTAATTTAAAAATTTTCAAACTTATCTTTTTAATCTTTTAAACATTTTGTGTTAAAAGGTTTGTAAAGAAAAAAAAGTTTTTCTTATATATTTTAATATTATTGATATATGTGTAGGATAGTGTTGAATGCAAGCTAAATTAGAAATTATATATTTTTGAGTAGCATTTTTGTTCATTTGGCATTATAAATATATTTATTTTTATTTTTTCAAATTTCTTTGCAAATGTAAATTTTACTTTTTGTTATTTGGGTAAATGTAAATTATAATAAAATATTATAAGAACAAATTTTATTAACGTACCGAAATGATGTAGCTCACCAACTACCAAAAGAATAATTTGGTTATCATACTTAAGTTATGACACAATTTATTAAATTTATTGTATAATAATTCTTAAATTAATAAAAAAGTATAATTTATTGCAAAATATAACTTTCATTTTTTTAGAATTGTAATAAATACTCTATAACTCAGTTTCAATATTTTAAATAAATATAATATTTAATGAAATTTGTGTCTTTAAAATTAATTTTATAATGATTATGCGGGTAAAATTTAGCAAGTTGCCATTAATAAAAAATTAATGAATCTTAATAGTTCAAATTTTTTAAAATATAACAAAATCCTCTTGGACAGATTTTAAAGGGGTGTGTGTGCTCAGTCCTCGATTGATAGAGCTAGTAGTATGTAAAGATGTATGTATATACACCACCACCACTCCTAAACTCACCATTTTTAACCATTCTTCTTGTCATTTATCCCCAATTTTCACTTTCATTTCACTTTTTCTAACCCTAATTTAAATAATTATCATCAGGTACTATTGCAATTACACTTCATCCTCTATCACACTACAATTATGTATTTATTTGATCTTTATTTCTTTAATTTTTGCAGGTTATCAGCGTCGTTATCCACTCGCGGTCCGTGCTTCAAGTTCTCCTCAAAATGGAGGTATATTGTGTATAAATAAATATACAAGTATGTGTGTGTTTTTGGGTATTATTGTATTATGTGGTTCTTTATTATGGCGTAGAATTTATTATTTGCTTGTTTGTAAGTAGAGTTAATGTGTGTGTTTACAGAAAGCAGTTAAGTTTAGTTTCTTATTTGAATGTAGTTGATTTGTGAGTGTGTGATAATTTTAATTGGGAAGGGAATCTAGGTGTACATAGTTTGATGGATATCTAGAGAAGAGATGTTGATCGCAATTTCCTTGGCATAGCAGGCTTTGTTTGTTTCCCGTAAATTGTTGTAGCGTAAAACATTTTGCTAGTTTTCATGTCCTAGTTTGCTTGGGAGTATTGTCAAAAAATTTGTGCAATTTGGATGAAAAAGAGTAAGAAAAGTTATTTGCTTGAATTATTTTATACACATTTCCTGCCTAATATTTTTTAAAGAGCACAATATTTACGCCAAAATAAATAAAGCTGTAATGTGTCACTGCATTTTTTCGTTGACCCCTTCCTTTCCAGTTGATGTCTTCCTCACATTAGACTATTTCTTACTCCCTCCATCCCTCCCATTTGTTTACATTTGGGTTGGGCAAAGAGGTTAAGAAAAATGATAAAATAGTAGAGGGAAGTTGAAAAGTGAATTAAGTTGTGGGACCGATCAATTTTTTATGAATAAAGTGGGTATAGTGGAGGTAAGTAGTGGATGTTGTTAATTTTTATATTATTAAAACTTTACTACTTTTGGAAAATTTTGAAATGTAAAGAATTGGATGGGACAACCCAAAAAGGAAATGTAACGATATGGTTGGGACAAAGGGAGTAGTTTGTTTCTCTTATGTCTGTAATATGAATTATGATGGCACAGAAGCTACATAAATTTGTATTTGAATTGCACTCTGTCAGAATGTCCAAGACATTTTATAGCGTTTTGTGTTACTGTTTTGTCCCCTAAATGAAGTGTCCGGCATTTGACACGGACAATCAGGGGGAAGTAAAGAGTCGGAGAAATGTAGTTTATTTATGGTATCTCCACATATACATATACATTTCTTGTTAAAAATAATAAATAGGCTTTGCAATACTTTTCTTCAGGTACATATGATCCGGAACTGAACTATGTGCTTCAGCTTGCAACAGGATCTGAGTTATATGAACTCAAACAAATTCTTTTCGGCAAGAGGTATGCTGATAAGATCTTTTGTGGACAAGTATAGAGCACCAAAATGTTTTTGCAGTAACTGAATAAGAAGTATCAGCAGTTACTTACCCATAATTAAACTGATGCACCAATTCTGCTTTTGTGAATCTCGAGAAGCCTTCTCTCGACAGGTTGTACTTAAGAAACTTTGAAGAAGCAAGGAAAGAGGCCTAAAATTAGATGATGTTTATAATGTGTTTGACTCAAACTGTAGATACTTACGGAGCTATTAGCTATTCTTAGCGAATGAGACAGTTCATATATTATTCCCCTTTCCCTCTTTGTAATTCCCCCTTTCTCTATAATTTACGTTTTCTAAATAGTATGCAAGTAGCTATCACAACACACAAATTGTCATCTTCAAATGTGTTGAAGCATAAATTTTGTTCAATTTGGCTATTTTCATAGCTACTTCAGTCCCTTGCTGAAGTCAATTGCAAGACCTAAGGACATTGACTATTTCATGGTTGAGCAAGATCCAGACGAGAGAGATGATTTTATTGAGATGCTTGAATCAAGATTCTTTTTCCTTGCTGCTGATGCACGTTCTACATTAAGGTTATTCATCTAATTTTGATAATTTTCTTCATATAGTAGCGCATAAACACGAATACTCTGTTACTTGGTTCTTGTGCTTCAAGAAGTTAATCAGTTTTTTTTCCAGAAAGAATTAATCAGTTTGATTGTTAGATTCTTTAAATGCTGTCATACTTCACAATCTCCTATTACTCTGAACATGAAGGTTATACATTATTGTTGTTCTTACAATGGATAGTGCTGAAACTAAAGTTATTGATATGTTAAGAAAGGTGCTTCCGTTTGACCTATATACGAAGTGTGAATTGGTATCTAAATTAACATTATGCGAGTTTGAATGGAGTACCAGATAGCCTTATCATGGTGATCGTTATATCTTTTTTCATGTTGTAGTATTGCACAAGGTTATCACGACGCCAAGTTGAGCCTTGACGCCCGAGTACCTTGGTGAAGACTAGTCGTAAAAAGTCGACAAAGTGTTCATTATACATATAATTACCAGATTTAATATATAATATAATTAACATGTCAGTTTCATAGTTTAAATCAAAAGTAATAGAATAATAAGTTCAAAATTAGCATAGGTACCGCATAATAACAGTAATATTCCAAATACCAAACATATCCAAGCAAATAAAAACATAAATGTGATAAATATCAAGTAAAGACATCTATCTTAATATCATTTGTTTCTTGTGTACTGTCATTTGGTTCATGGTACACCACTATTATGGTTATGAAGGCCCCAAGTCGAGGTTCGAGATTCTTGGGCGACCTTCATGTCAACTAGTCGAGATTATCGCGTCGACTAGTCGCTGACTAGTCGTCTTTGTGATAACATTGGTGTTGCACAGTATAGTATATACACGATATGCAGTTTCCCCAAACCCTCACTAGTTTTTACTTTTTAGTACTTCAAAAAAATTCAATTGTACTAATTTGTAACCTGCACCGACTCTGTCCCAATTAATACTTTTTCTTGTTTCTTATAGCAGAATTCCGTTTCTTTTTTCTCTGATTAAGTTGATATGAAACTCATGGTAGGGGTTGGAGGCCATCATATAGAAATGTTTTGCTGAGTGTACGAAAAAAGCTGAAAATACCTTGCTCAGCCAAATTGAAAACGGAAGACCTAGAAGTAGAGATTTTTCTTCATCTGCTGCAAGATTACTCTAGGTATTGTTATATATGTCAGTCATGGATTTTTCTAGATATTCTACTTGCTTTATGGTTCGTTTACAGATTGTTATCAGATGCTAGGGCCATTTATCGTTGAATATAATTCAGTAGATCTTTTAACATCAAAACACTCGTATAAATTCCGGATGCTTGTGTTGTGTGTGTAAGCGTGCCTGTGTGTGTGGGTCCCGCTTTTGAACTTCATTATATATGGTGAAATACCAGGATGAAAATGCTTGGAGGTCTTGTGATGTTTGGTTCTCTTGGCATGTTAATCATTTACTAAATTGCTTATATGTTGCTAATGACTTACTTGACAGTTGAGAATATATTTGTTGATGCAGTGATGAAGCAGGAAGAATAACCAAATCAATGACTCCTGATGGTCAGGGTAGTTTAGAACTTGGTCTCAGCCAATGGAAAATTCAAACTGTTTCTGCTTTAAGGGCTGGAGCTCTGGGTCTCCGTTCAGTGATTTTGAAGGTTTTTTAGTTTTAGTTCATTACTGTCCTCCATTGTCTTTCAGTGACTTGACTAGCATTTATCCCTTTTCATATATCAGCTTCTATTTTCTTTGTTTTTTAGGGTGGTGGAATTTTGACATTGGGGAAGCTATATAAGATGGTAAGAGTTTTTTTTTTTTTTTTGTGATTTGTTTTCGTGTTTATTATTGGCTGATTATTGCTACTTTAACCTAGTATTTTGGTCTATTAGTTAGCAAGGGGGTTATCTGGAAAATTGTTTTTGGAAGCTGCAAACTATCACATAAAGAACGAAGTTATCAGGAAGGTATTCCACTTATTAATTCGTTAACTTATTTGGATGGAGGGTTCTGAGGGGCTGGGTTGGGTCGGGAGGGGTTCATATCTCTCAACCCTCATTTGGCAAAAAAATAAAACGAGAGGGTTTGGTTTTGAGAGGCTGGTAAGGGGTTGGTGAGAGGTTCTGCTTCAATGGAAAAGCATATGGATTTCAACACCCCAAATCGGGTGTAGTGAGTTGGCTGAGCGAATATGAATAATGGGGTCCACTGCAGTAATTTGTTTCTTTGCTAGATATGAATGTCAAATTTACTTATTTTGTTTCTTATGCTTTGTTGGATGATTGATTTTTTTCTTTTATTAAAAAAAACTGTATGATTGAAAAACAAAGATTCAAATACAAAATAATTTTGAAAAATGAGTTTTTAATATTAAATTTATAGTATTAATAAAATTACTTGATTTGTTTTGAAAAATTTAAAACTAATAGTTACCACCACCAAAATTATATAATATTCCAATTTATATATATTTTAAATTAATTTAATTTTTGAATTCTAATTACTTTTGCTAGATTAAAAAATATTTATTACAACATTTACATATCCCAACCCTTCCTAAATCTCTCTTGCTCAACCCTTAAATCCAAACAAGACAAGGGCTCAAGCCATCTCAACCCAACCTAGCCTAACCCAACCCAACCATTACCTCCTTAACCCCCTATCCAAACAAGCCTAAGTGAATGTAAATGAATAACGTGTTTTGCATGTTTTTTTTTTGCAATCTTTACTAACAGCGTACAACGTTCTGTATCTATTCTTGAATCTTGACTTTGCCATACAAGTTCTACATGTACAACATATTCATTTAAATATTTAATTGAAATAACCAAGTTTCTTTATTCCTTTTTTAATTATTAAAAGTTAGTTTTTTTTTTCATGTAGATGTATTAGTGGAAATCTGGGTCTGCATTTTGCATATTGTGCTAGTTATACTGATACAAATGGACTAATAATTAGTGTGTGAAGAACCTTACATCATACCCTTTTACGCATCTAAAGATAATTTTGGTAGGTAAATTGCTCTACTGTAGGTTGTAGAAAAAAATCATTTTTATCTGGTCCATTATTAATTTGGTGCTGCATTTTTATCAGGGCCTTGATTAAACATTACCAGATAACTTCCACGTAAAAGGAGAACGTACTGAAACCGAGAGTATTGATAATAAGTATGGAAAGTGAGGCGTTATTTGATGGCAAAAGCAAATTTTTCTCGACAGCTGTAGTAATAATAGCTTGACCAATCCAGAAATAACAAAAGAAGTCTTTTATGTGGTAAATTGGTTGATATTCTGATTAAAAATATCCTTAACAATTGCATGGTCATACAAAGTATATTATTCTTCCTCCTACCCTGTTTCTTAAAATCCAAACCTAACAGCCTCTACAACCTTAAATGATATTATTGTGTTTGGTATGTTGATTCTGCTATCCAATGATAAAACATGATATTTCGCGATACGACTTAATAAAAAAAGTTAACTTTTAATTTTATTTTGTTCACTTTCACTAAAGTTCAATGCTGGTTATATGAAAGATTTAATTTTTACATAATACTGGTACTTTGTTTAAAAATATGTTATATTCAAGTTAGGCTCTTTGTTACTAATTTATCACTATTTAGTTCTTTTTGTAGCATGTAATATGTTTCATCTACTCTCGCATGTTTTAGGGGGGACACTTGGCCACCGTAAACTTGGAGTCAAGAGTGGCATTGCTTGCAGCAAAACAGGTAGCATTACTGTAAATATTTCATGTTATTATTCCTTTCAATATTATTACAGAAAACAATAATTATTTTTGATGAATAGAATTGTGAGATCATAGTTTCTAATACCAAGCATTTGCTTACACCACTTTCAAACCTCTAGTAAAGAGAATATATAACACAGAAATGATCTGGTTGTATGTGTACATGACTTTATACGTTCGGCATACCAGAACAAGATTCAAGGCAAGATCAAGGAGGTAAGTGGGAAGTTGAACAAAAATGAAGAAGTGCAAATTTAGTATTATAGAAGTTTGTAAGAAAAATAAGTTTGACTTCTTATTATTGGGTTTGAACTCGAATTTGGATTTCTAGGAACAAAAGAGAGGAGGGAGTTGAAATTAAGTACATTTTTCCTAAAAGGAGAACAAATCGAATTGCATATTCTCCTAATCTCATTCACTTCTACCAAATACAACACAATAATGTACAATTATACTCATTATACAATATATATGCAAATAACCCTAATATATGTATCATGATACATATTAATATAATAGGAATCATATTGATTCATTTCTATTCAAATTACACATACTGCTCATTGTGGACAGGGTGTAAAAGGTGCTGCATCACGGTACATTGGACTTAGGAGCATGATGACTTTGTTCGGACCAATGTATTGTCTCTTATCAGCTACAGTTTCATTTATGCATTTCTTTTCCTAGAAATTTTCTTACTTTTATCTTCTTGTCTGATACAACTTTACTTTTAAGGTTTGGTTGCTTTCTAATCTTGTCAGCATCTGAACAATGAATTTTTTCGGTATATTTCATTAGCAATGCAATTTGGACCCTACCATGCCTCCGGTATCCTGGTAGCTTAGTGAGAAAATATAAGGTTGTAGGAGCCATCTTTGTGCTCTTAAGAGCCAAAAATTTACGTTTTTTTCACATCATCCTAGCGTCACATATTTATTGGCCAGAAATTCTCTTCTCTTACTATTCTGGTCAAAGATGAAACATAGCAAAATTTATCATGTGATTAGCTACCAACTATACAATGAAGAAAACTTCATTTGAAATAACTAGATAAATCTGGTTACTTTTCACAAAGACGAAATTAGCACCCAGTTTAGCAATTGCCGGAGGAGGCAATAAACACCACTCACCAGTTTCCTGATCATTCCAGACAGCGAAAAGAGGGTGGTTAGAAGATGTAATCTATTGTATACGATTTCTGATTGGTATTCAGGTTTGATTTTTATACTTCATTCAAGTCTTTCCGTGGAAGTTTCTGTAGCACCTTTCTTAGTTATTTAGTTTGCAAGTATCATTATCGTACTGTATTAATCTAGGTTAGGTCCTGTACAAATTTGTTCATCAAATGATAACATTGCTTTTCTTTAGTCTGGTACCCTGGTGATGATTTCTGACCAGTTTGCTTGTTTGGGCCCATCTTAGGCTGTGGGGGTACTTTGTTGGCAGATGTTGTCATTCAGATGCTTGGAACAGATTATGCTAGAATCCTCCGAGCAATATATGCAATTGCACAGGTAATTGTCATTATTATGCATGCTTAGATACAATTTTTTTACCATGAATAAATTATCATGTTTCTTTGTTGAGTTAGAAAACCAACTATTTGATACCTAATGATAGCTGATGGCACTGGTCCATGAATCTGTGCATTGGTACCTCTTATATCACCTTTTGCCCGAAATTTAAACGGGTTCCAAAACTGAGCTATATACATTGCTTCAGATTCGGATTGCACGTACATATCAATTGCCATCTGATATCAGCTGATCTCTCCTCCAAAGTTTGTCCCTGTTTATTAGCTTCAAACTAGCTTCAAACGGGTTTAAGCTTTGATAACACCAAAGGTGTTCTTCAAACGTAAATCTCGATCTTGTGATTTATCATGGTCTTATCCATTTTAGCCAGTTTTTTATCAGTGCTGGACTCTTTACAGTTCTTCATATCATATCAAGTAATTATCTTTTGTAGACATATTGTATAGTCTAGTTACATGTATATGTAGATTACTCGTGTAGAGTGGTTTGGGTGCTAATGTACTGTCCTTCCCCCAATTAATGACAAAAGTTATAGAACTTTTCTAAACAATCCCGCTTAAGCATGTGCTGTTGTTCAAAGCTAAGTTGGTTATGTTTGCAAGTAGAGAACAAAAGAGAATAGAGAGATGATAATCTGTTTTTCATTTTCTTTTTATATCATATACATATATATATATATATATATATATATAGTCAAATGCTCAAATACAAACCAATATTAGAATACTCCAAACTAAATAATCTTTTTCCCCCACGTTTTTAATTTGACTTTTCCGGTTAGTCGGTTAACTATTTTTTAAAAATAATTTCACCGTATTTTTCTTCATCTCTTACTCATCAATTTGTATAGAATATTTGCTATATTCTAATGACAAATCAGTATTTAATCTTACCCGAATCAGTAAGCTAAAATTAATACTATCCGTGAGACTCTATATACCCTCTATCTATTAATATAGAGTAAAACTATATATAATACAAACTAAATTAAAATATATAGTTTTACTCTAATACAAATTAAATTAAAATACAAGCTACAAACTCTACTCCACCCAATTTAAATATACTCTCCCGTACACAACTCCACCTAATTCCCTCCATTTTTAATTTATTTTTTCCTATCAATTGATGAACTTTTTTTAAAATTTAACTTCACTGAATTTTTCTACATCCTCCAACAATCGGTATGAATATCATATTTGATATATTTCGACGATAAATCACTAATTATGCCTATGAGAATCATTAAAGTCTGTTGGTTACTAGAATTGTACTGATTTCAGATTACTGATTCAGGTAAGATTAAATCCTGATTTATTGTCAGAATATAGCAAATATTTTATGCAAATTGATGAGTGAGAGATGAAGAAAAATACGGTGAAATTATTTTTAAAAAATGGTTAATCGAGTAACGGGAAAAGTCAAATTAAAAACGAAGGGAAAAATATATACATGCACATGGAGGAGAGAGAAAGTGAATTAAACATGTTATTTAATTTGTAGTTTGTATTCTAATATTGGTTTCTAGTTGAGCACTTCCCTATATATAGGGTAATGATCAAATACAAATTAAAATTAAAATAAAAACTAGGAATCAATCTAAACTATTAGATCTACCTAATCTTATGGTCCCCCTAATAACCCCACTAAACTATTATGCACCCTCCCACGTCCAATTTCAGCTTTCCTCTCCGTTTTTAATTTAATTTTTCCCGTCAAATTGTAAGTTTTTTTTAAAATCCGATTTGACTGTATTTTTCTACATCTCTCAACGATCGATTTGTATACCATATGTGTTATATTTCGAATTATTTTTTCTTAAAAAAAATATTTGGTTTCTAGTTTCTGTTCTAAATTGGTTTTCCATTGGAGTAGCCCCCTATATATATGTATAGCTAGATTATATCCTATTGTGTAGTGCAGAGTTATTTTTAACTTTGTTATGTTTTTTATTTCGTATATATAGGGTGACAATTTATGGAGGGCTACCTTAAGATTCCTATAGAATCATTATTTAAAAAATATAAATAAATAATTTTTTTTATTTTTTTATCATATATAGTTATAAGTTTTAATTATCAAATTAAAAACGAAGTTGTACAATTTTTTAATTTAAAAAATTATTAAAATTTGATGAAATAGTTTAAAGTGATTATGTAGTAAAATCACAATAAAATTATACTTATAAAAAATTATTGCACAATAGAATTAATTTATTTATTTTTTCAAATTTCAATTGTTAAAGTTTTTATTACATTTAAATATAATTATCGTTCTACATTAGCAACAAATTTGATGAAATTCTATAATAAAATCAAGGGTTTTCCATGTAATAATATATAAGAATAGAGTAAAGGCATATACATATATATGTTATTGCTCCATGAAAAATAAATAACCCTTCTATATAAATAACAATAAAAAACATAATTTCATTATTATAAAAAAGTATAAAAGATTCTATATACTTATGTTAGAAAATTACAATTTTGTCTTTTATGTTGGAAAATTATAAAAATACCTGTTAGGAATATGTTGTGTACTTGATAATAACTTGAACAAAATACATAGTAGATTTTAGTTAAGTGAATTTGTAGTTTTCAACGGATGATCATTTTCAACATTCGTTGAAAGAGTAGTTTATGTAACAATAAGACTAGTAGCACATTTCTGCATATTTGGATAGTTTAGTGAACTAGATGTTGTAGATTGTCCAAGTTATGTTAACTATTAGATTGATATGCAAGATAGGATGGTTAATTGTAAATATTAGATGTCTTGTAATCTTGTGTAAATGAAAGATAGTTAACTGCCAAAAAGGCAGTCTCAACGGATGATTTACAAAGTTTCAACGGATCATCAACATAAGTCTCAACGGATGATCAGACAAAGTTTCAACGAATGATCAACCTGAGTTTCAACGGATGATCAGACTAAGTTCTAACGGATGTTCAAATTCAAAAGAGAAGTTGATAGTGACTTGACAGTCACATGCGTTGATTGTCTGCAAATAGAATATGGCGGCCTGTTTGAAGGTTTTAGAAAACAAAGAGGCATTTCCATTTCCATGCTAAACAGATGATATTCAAAGATGCTGGAAAGAGAAGTGTAGAAGCATGAAGTTAGACTAGATATAGTTTGTCTTATTTTCTTATCTTATTGTCATGTAACTTGGTGATATATAAACCAAGGGTAGCAAGTTGAACTGTAATCGATTCAATCCAAGTTAGCAAGAAAAATTAGAGAAATAGATAAAGCAAAATTTGTAAAGAATTTCTTTGTAGTTCTTGTACTTCAACTTGTAAGCAGCTGTGTACTATTAGTATCATAGAGTTCTCTACTTAATATATATCTCTGGTGGAAAAGTTCAATCCACCAAAAAGTTTTTAAAACTTGTATTTAATTGCTTTATGATTTAATTTCTATTATATTCTCATTCCGCACTATTGCAAATCAAACGCAGTTATTTATTTGTAGAAGAACAGTTCTTGAAATTGAAAAGAAGTAAGAATTACATTCAACCCCCTTCTGTAATTCTTGTTTAGATTGTTTGGGAATAACAGTTGGTATCGGAGCAAACTCTTGAAGAACAAAGAGTTTAAAGATCACAACAACTAACAAGATGAACTGAAAAGATTTTGGAGTAAATATTCCATTTCTGGACAAAGACAACTATCACCATCGGAAGGTGAAGATGCACCTGCATCTCCTATCTCAAGATGAAGCATATGTGGACTGCATTGAGAAAGGTCCACATGTCCCTATGAGAGCTGCTACAGGAAATGAAGCATCAGTCCCAAAGCCACAAGCAGAATGGTCTGATCCAGATAAAGAACAAGTTCAAAAGGATAAAAAAAGGCCATGGACATTCTGTTTAATGGTGTTGACAGTGACATGTTTGACAACATCATAAACTGCAAAAATGCTAAGGATGTCTGGGATACAATTCAAGTTATATGTGATGGAACTGAGCAAGTAAGGGGGAACAAAATGCAACTCTTGATTCAACAATATGAGCATTTCCATAGTGAAGAAGGTGAGTCACTCACTGACATTTTAGTAGATTCCAAAAACTACTGAATGCTCTAAAACTGCATGGAAGGGTCTATCAAACAAAAGACTTAAACCTCAAATTCCTTAAATCTCTGCCAAAGTAATGGAAACCAATGACAGTCTCATTAAGAAATTCTCAAGATTACAAGGATTTCACCTTGGATAGACTGTATGGTATCCTAAAAACCTATGAGCTTGAAATAGAGCAAGATGAGAAGATGGAGAAAGGAAGAAAGAAGGGAGGGTCCATTGCATTAGTTGTTGAGCAAGAAAAGGAGAAGGATATAAAGGTTATAGTTGTTGATTCTGCACCAAACCCTAGAGCTTGTGAAGGCAAGGGACCAGAGCTAGTAGCTGAACATGAAGACCATCTTAGTCAAGATGACATGGATGACATAGACGAGCATCTTGCTTTTCTATCCAATAGATTTGCCAAGCTCAAATTCAAGAAGAATTTTGGAGCAGCTAAGTCAAACAGAAATATGGTTGATAAGTTTAAATTCAAGTGTTTCAAGTATGGCTTGGCAGGTCATTTTGCTAGTGAGTGCAGAAAGCCTGATTCTGGTAAACAAAAATTTGAGCCTGTTAATTATAAGCAGAAATACTTTGAGTTGCTCAAGCAAAAGGAAAGGGCTTTCATTACACAAGAAAATGACTGGGATGCAGATGGATTGGAAGAGGATGAAGATACAAGCTATGTCAATATAGCACTTATGGCCAAATCAGATGAAACAGAGACAAGTTCATCAAGCAATCAGGTAATCACTACCAACCTAGCTCATTTATCTAAAGCTGAGTGTAATGATGCCATAAATGACATGTCTACTGAGTTATATCACCTGCGTGTTACACTCAAGTCTCTCACAAAAGAAAACAATAAAATTAAAGAGAATAATGTATTTTTAAGTGAAAGAAACAATGTGCTAGAGACTCAATTTGTTGAGTTTGAAAAATTAAAAATAGAATGCAAGATTGCTAAGGATGAACTAACTGAATCCTTAAAGAAAGAGGAGATTTTAAGAAAGCAACTTGAACGAGAACAAGAAGTAATTAAGGCATGGAAATCATCTAGAGATGTCCATGCTCAAATTACTAAAGTTCAAGGTATAGAATCTTTCTGTGATGCAGCCTGGAAAAAGAATAAGGAGAGGTTTGATTCCAATCTGGTTGAAGGACTTTCAACGGATGTGGATTCGACGGATGATGAATTATCCGTCAAATAATCAAAAGGATTATCCGTCGAAAGACAATGAGCCACATCCGTTGAGTCAAGTAAGCCAGTTAGCAAAGCTAAGCTAGCTAAGTTGAATGAAAAATATGGATCAATTTCTAAGAACTTTGTTCCAGGAGAAACAAGTCAAGTGAAACAGAACAAAGGAGCAAATGTAGGTCATCTGTCTATCAAGCAATTGAATGACAGATTGGAGAAAATTGAAGTGAAAGCAGAGTCAAAAAGGAAAACAATAGAAATGGAAAGTAGGGATTAACAAACATAACAACTACAAACCTGATAAATATGCTCCAAGGAAGATCCGTGTTAAGTGTGGTAGTGTTAATCATTTATCTGTTAATTGCAAACTTGCTATGCTTGTTCCCATGTCCGCACCATCATCATTTCCCAGCATGCATACAATGCCTGTAAATATTATGCCTGCACACAATTTGAATGCACAATATGCTAACATGCCATATGCACAAAATCTATATTATGCTGCATTTAGTATGCCACAAATGCCATTTAGCATGCCTTAATGGAATAACATATTTGCACATAATATGCCTTTCCATGTTAATCAAGCTGTGCATGATAATTTTGCAATGATAAATGGTTTTAAGGGTTCTACTCAATTGACTAAGGATGAACTTCAAGTACGCTAAGTCAAATGAAGACAAACCCAAGAAACCTAAGAAAAAGGCTAACAAAATAGGAACCAAGGAAACTTGGGTACCAAAATCAATTTGATTTGATTTTGATGTGTGCAGGGAAACAGAAAGAATCTTTGGTATTTGGATAGTGGGTGTTCAAGGCACATGACTGGAGATTCCACCATGCTCACTGAGTTCAAGGAAAGAGCTGGCCCAAGTTTTACTTTTGGAGATGACAGTAAGGGTTATACTGTGGGATATGGCTTGATTTCAAAAGATAATGTCATCATTGAAGAGGTTGCCCTAGTGGATGGGCTCAAGCACAATTTGTTGAGTATCAGCCAACTTTGTGACAAGGGCAACTCAGTAACATTCAATTCTGAAGCCTGTGTTGTGACCAACAAGAGAAGCAACAAAGTGGTTCTTACTGGAGTAAGAAAAGGGAATGTGCACTTAGCTGATTTCAACTCATCCAATGCAGAATCTGTCACTTGTCTATTCATCAAGGCAAGTCAAGATGAAAGTTGGCTATCGCACAAGAAGCTGTCCTACCTTAATTTCAAGACCATGAATGGGCTGGTTAGGAAAGATTTGGTAAGAGGTATTCCCCAAGTGGAATTCTTAAAGAAGAACCTTTGCAATTGAAGCTTGATTCAACAATTGAAGAAGCTTTGCAACTATTGCACATGTACTTATTTGGACCAGTGAACATATTGTCAATCTCAAAGAAAAGGTATTTTCTAGTAATTGTGGATGATTTCTCAAAGTTCTCTTGGATATATTTTCTCAAGTCCAAAGACGAAGCTAGTGAAATCATCATCAATCACATAAGACAAGTCAACAATCATCTTGATTTCAAAGTAAGGAGAATCAGGAGTGACAATGGAACTGAGTTCAAGATTTCTGTGATGAGATCATTTTGTGAAGAGAATGGGATCATGCATGAATTCTCAGCAGCTAGAACCCCACAAAAAAATGGTGTGGTGGAAAGGAAAAATAGATCTCTCATTGAAGCTGCAAGGACAATGCTAGAAGAATCAAAGTTACCAACTTATTTTTGGGCTGAAGCTGTAAATACTCCATGCTACACTCAGAATATTTCTTTGGTCAATCAAGAAAAATGCATGACACCCTACCAACTGTTCAAGAACAGGAAGCGAACACTGAACTTTCTTCATGTCTTTGGTTGTAAATGCTATATCTTAAGGAATCAAACTGATCAGCATGGGAAGTTTGATGCCAAAGCAGATGAAGGCATCTTTGTTGGATATGCTATTGGGAAAGCTAATAGAGTCTATAATCTAAGAACCAACATTGTTATGGAATCTGTACATGTTGTGTTTGATGATAAATAGATTTAAGGACTGCAAAATGGAGATTTCCATAAAAGCCTCAAATTTGATAATGTTGAGATGGCTTGTGAAGATAGTGACGATGAAAGTGATCAAGAACCAATTTCTAAGGAAAATGCAGAAAAATGTACAACTAATGAAGCACATAATTCAACATCCGTCGAAAGACCAAGTGCATCATCCGTTGAAAGACAATCTGCATCATCCGTAGAGAGGCAATGAGCAACATCCGTTGATCCATCAATAGAATTTGGAAGTCAAGTTAGATCACAATCAGAAAGAACTCCAATTTGTAGTCAAAGATCCATAAACTCAGGGGGAGTTTCTGACAATCAAAACTCTGTCACACATTAAGACAACAATGAGACCTCTTCATCTAGAGCTAATCTACCTCAACAGAGAAAATGGACTAGAGATCACCCATTTGAACTGATCATTGGTGATGCATCTTCAAGAGTGCAAACAAGGAAAAAAACTCAAGATGAATGTCAAACAAGAAGAGCAACTCAGGAAGAATGTCTATACAGTAGCTTTCTTTCCAAGGAAGAACCAAAGAAGGTAGAAGAAGCTTTGTTGGATCCTGATTGGATTTTAGCTATGCAGGAGGAGCTAAACCAATTTGAAAGGAATAATGTATGGAAGCTGGTGCCCAAGCCTAAAGGAAAGAATCCAATAGATACCAAATGGATATTCAGAAACAAGATGGATGAAAATGGCATAGTAGTCAGGAACAAAGCTAGATTGGTTGCTAAGGGCTATTGTCAGCAAGAAGGAATAAATTTTGATGAAACATTTGCTCCTGTTGCAAGACTTGAAGCCATCAGAATCTTCTTAGCCTATGCAGCCCATGCCAATTTCAAGGTCTATCAAATGGATGTCAAAAGTGCCTTTCTGAATGAAGATTTGGAGGAAGAAGTCTATGGCAGTCAACCTCCTGGCTTTGAAGATCTAAATTTTCCAGAACATCTCTATTATCTTTTGAAAGCACTTTATGGACTGAAGTAAGCACCTAGAGCCTGGTATGACACTTTATCAAAGTTCCTTTTGGAAAATCACTTCACAAGCGGTACTGTAGATAAAATTTTATTTTTCAGAAATGTTAATGGCTCTAGTATACTTGTTCAAATTTATGTAGATGATATTATTTTTGGCTCTACAGATGAGAAACTTTGCAAAAAGTTTGCCAAATTGATGCAAAGTAAGTACGAAATGAGTATGATGGGATAACTAACTTACTTTCTTGGCTTACAAGTTAAGCAAGTTAGTGATGGAATATTCATTAGTCAAAATAAATATATTTTTGATCTTTTAAAGAAGTTTGATCTAATGGATTGCACATCTGCAAAAACTCCCATGGTCACTGCAACTAAGCTTGGATTAAACACTACTGAAAAGTCTGTGGATGTTTCAAGTTATAGAGGCATGGTTGGCTCACTTCTGTACTTAACAGCTAGTAGGCCATATATAATGTTTGATACATGTTTATGTGCTAGATTTTAGGCTGATCCTAGAGAATCCCACTTAATAGCTATTAAGAGAATTTTCAGATATCTCAAGGGAACACCAAATCTTGACATTTGGTACCCTAGAGATTCTGGTTTTGATCTAACTGGTTATTCAGATGCATATTATGCAGGTTGTAGAATTGATAAAAAAAGTACAACAGGAACCTGTCAATTTCGAGGAAACAAGCTTGTGTCCTGGTTCAGTAAAAAGCAAAATTCAGTTTCTACTTCTACAGCTGAAGCTGAATATATTATTGCTGGTAGTTGCTGTGCACATATCTTATGGATGAAAAATCAATTGTTAGACTATGGTTTGCAAGTTGAAAGGATTCCTATTTTCTGTGATAACACAAGTGCAATTGCCATCACTGAAAATCCAGTACAACCTTCAAGGACAAAGCACATAGATATTAAGTACCATTTCATAAGGGAACATGTAATGAATGGTACTGTGGAACTACATTTTGTTCCAAGTGAGAAGCAGCTTGCAGATATCTTTACCAAGCCACTGGATGAATCCACCTTTTCAAGGTTGGTAAGTGAGTTAGGTATGCTTAATTAATCTTAAATCTATCTGAGTTAATTTGCAAGTTGAAATGCAGCCAGAAATTTAATTGATTTTTCAGTCATAGATGAGATTTTGGCTTAGTCAAAATTTACATCTCGACGGATGATCCTTATCCATCGAGTTTGATCATCCGTCGATATATTATTTGCTAACAAAAATCAATTATGTTTCTGGATTATTTTATGTCTCGACAGATAACAGTTTATCCTCATCCGTCGAATTGTCTTAATCTCAGCCGTTAATTCCCTGTACATTATCCATCGAGTATACTTACAGTTTGTAAGCATAACACGACGGATAATGGGTGAAATTTTTACAGTTTATTTTTAAACGGCTATTTTAAGCAATTTCTATTGGTTACTTTATTTTACTTTATTATTTTTATCAGTTATTTTTTAGATAGTATAAAAGCTTATTTCATTGCAATTGCTTTTCTTTTATCATTTTCAATTCAACTGCTCTAATTTCATTCTCTCTCAAAGCACTTACTCTCTTTCTCTTCAAGCTCTTATTCTCTAACAATGGCACCTGTTGTAAAGATTATGTCTCAAACTGGGTTCATTTATGAGAAGAACAATTTCACCGCACTAGTGAACAAGTGTATTCAGCAATCTGGAGACTATCACAAGATGATGGATTTTGTGAAGAGTTGCAAGCTCAGCTATGCCATGCTGGAATCAACCACAATCTTCTGTGAAGTTGTTGAAGAGATGTGGACCACTGCTACCTACAACTCTACAGATAAGACCATCACTATAAACATTAAAGGTAAAGAATTCTGTATCAATAATGATGTGATAAAAACATGTTTCAAAATTCCTGATAACAATGTGACTTCACCACACACTGACACTGATATAATCAATATGCTTAATTCCATGCACTATGCACTTCCTACTTCTAAACTGAGTGATATTAGGAGAATGGGTCTTAGGAAAGAGTGGAGTTTCTTGTATGATGTAGTTACAAAAGTTTTCTCAGGAAAGGTCAGTAATTTTGATTCAGTGAATATTTCCATGCTTAACATGCTCTACATGCTAGTTACAGATAAATTCTACAATTTCAGTGACCTTGTCTTATTTGAGTTAGGTTTTAAATTAGGAGAGTTAAATAAAAGAGGTAAGAATGTGTATTATGCTAGATTTCTTATGTTATTAGCTAACCACCTCTGTGAAGAGATTGTGCTTGAGAACCCTAACAATAAACTAGATTATTGGGTTCAAGAGAGAAGGCTCATTGCAGATTTGAACAGGGCCAATCATCACAAGGATGTGCCAATGTTCTATTTTCCTGTAATGCAAGCACCTCAGGTAAGTGAGGTAAGTTCACCTATCCCTACAACTATTCCAACCTCCACAATTTCTTTGAGTTCAAGTGTGGCTATGGCAACTGTGTCAATGACCAAACAATTGCCTACCAAAGCTGCCAAACCTACAATTATTTCAAAATTCAAATCAAAGAAAGCCCCCTCTGGTATCTCCCAAAAGATGCCAGTTGAAAAATCCACTAAAGCCAAAGAGAGGAGTGTGAAGGAGGGTAAGTTAAGTGAGGGAAGGGGTGAACATAAAAGAAACCCCAAGAATAAGGTTGGAGAGTTGAGTGAATCCCAGCCTAGCCACACTGCAGTTTCCCAACAAACCGCAGTGCTTAAAAAGGACAAAAACTCATTTCTAGCTACATCCTCCCAAAAGGATGCAGCTATTGAACAAAGCTCTCAACCAAGAGCACAGGCCAAGAGGGTTAGGGACACAAGCTCACCCCAAACTTATACCAGAAAGAAGAAATCAAAAACCTTTGGGGATACACAGGGTACACACACTGTGCAAACTGGTGCTAAAGACACAGTCACTGCACCTTCACAAATTCAGTTTGATGTGAATCCAATAAATGTGGAGTCACAGCCAAAATCTCTAGTTATAGAAGCACCTCAAACACCAAAATCACCAACAAATTCTCTGGATGTGGATATGATAAACACATCAATTCTTGATTCCTCTTCTTTAACTCTGTTGGGGAAGCCAAAATCTAGTGCAAGTGAGCATCATCTTTTAGATGATTTGTTGGCTCACTTGCCAATTTTTTCAGGAAATGTTGTGTCATCTGTGCCTAAAATATCTTCAATCAGCACAGAGTCAACAATAGTTTCTATTCCCAGCTCATTCATTTCTACTCCCTCGACGGATATTGCTCATCCGTCGAGTAGTGATTGTATCCCGACGGATAAGCCTAACAGCATTTATCCGTCGGATAGCAAAACCACTCACTCGATGGATATCACTCATCCGTCGAGTATCTCTGCACAATTTCAAACTTCAATTATTTCAAGTGCAGAAGATTTAGTGGTTGTACAGTCACTCTTAGGATTGAGAGAGAAGAGTGTTTTGAGTGAGAGTCTGGGTTGCTCCCAGGAAAAAAGAGAGGAAATGAGTGAAAATCTGCAATCCATTTCTTCAGGATTGGTAAAAGAGAGTGAGAGGAATCCCACCTTAGTAGGTGAAGGTGAGGGTGTGAGGGTGGGGAGCCAGGGTGAGACCCTGATGCAACAAAAGAGAGAAAATGAGAGAAATGCAGGTACTGGAGCTGTTATAGATTCCACTTCCCTTGATGCTGAGGCATTTACTCACCCTATTCCAGCTTATCAACTTCTAGCTGAACAGGGCAATGACAATGCAGAAAGGATGCTGAATTTGGTGCATACCACACAGTCTCTAATGAGAGCTAAGGATGCTATCACAACTTTGCCTTCTACAGCTGGTGATGTGGACTATGAGACTGGTGGTTCAACTGATTTCTTTGGAGATGGGAGTGGGGATAGTGAAGATGAAGCAATAGACATAGGGGGAGAAGTAGGCTCAAGTTCAAGGTCAGGTTTGCCATCATGGGCATTCTCAAAGCACTGTGATGAGCATTACTTCAAGACAACCCTGATACAATTAATCAATCAGACCAATACTGCTCTTCAAACCACTACCAATGCCAGCACCAAGAAGCTCCTTCAGGCAAATCTAGCCTCCCCGCAACTTCAACAAATCCAGGGCTTCCAGCATGCTAGGGATGTGAACACCATGAAGGAGATGAAGAAGGCCCTTTTAGACATGATAGACTCTAAACTTCCAGAAGCTACAATGCTTGACATCAAGAGGCAATTAAGGAAAAATTCTGATCTATCAACCAAGATAGATGCCTTGGACACAAGAATGTCAGCCATGGAAGCATTTCTAACTGCCATTCATCTCCATCAAGCTCAACAGACTGATCTACTTCAAAAACTGGTGGCTGCTCAAACCCCCTCCTCTGCTCAACTTGATGATAACAAAAAGGGGGAGAAATGATCAAGTGAGGGGGAGAGGCTTCAAATTTAAATCACTAAAGTAATTGTACCTTCCATTACTATCTCAAAGCCATCAGTTACAGATAGTATAGATCTGATCAATGCAGCAGCAGCCAACTTAAGAGCAGATGATAAGAAAAAGTTGAGTTTAGTCAACTGGGAGACGATTGATGAGAAAATACATAAGAAGTTTGAACTTGTCAAGGAGCCAGTTAAGTCATCCATCCATCACTCTCAAGTCAAGCAAATTAGTATGAATGAGATGAGCTTGAACTATCTGGAAAGAGGACAATCTTCCTGCATCAAATCTCCAAAGGCTAAAATAATTCTTAAACCAAGGGTAAATTACTCAAAATCATCATTGAAGAACCCTTTGGACACTGTGTATGAGATACCTAAGCCTGATGAGAAGAAGTTCCTGTCAAGGTTAATTGCTTTATACAAAGATCCAGCTGATTCAGCTTCAAAAAGGAGAATTGCCAAGATTTTCAAAAATGGGAAAGAAATTTGTGTGGTGGCTGGACATCCTCAATTTGCTCAAGCAAAGAGAGAAGAAAAGGCTAGATTGAAGCAGAAAAAGAAGCAAGCTGCCCTGGATGCTAAAAAGACTAAATAAAAGAAAGAGCAGATTGCTATCTTAACCAAGCTACATAATGTAAATTCATCACAACAAATTCCTTCTCAACCATCTGAAGCTATTGAATCAAAGAAGCAAGTTGAACAACAGAAGAAATCTCCAAGAAAGAAGGAATTGGCTAAAAGAACTAAAAGGAAACTGGATATTGTTTACAAGGAATTGGAAGATCAATTTCCTAAGGAATCCACACCATCTAAAACTCAAGTATCAAAGCCCTCTGTGGTATTTGAAAATATCAGGGTGGTGGATCCCTACAGGAATATTCATGGTGAACCTATTGTGCCCAAGGATGAGCCAATAGAATGGGAGAACATACCAATTCCTGACTTCAATCTACCAATCCTTAGCAAGCCAAAAAGAACAAAGTCAAGAGCAGTCAAGAAAGTGAAGCTGTCACCTCTCAAATTCAAGTCACAAGTCAAAGCTCAATCTAAAGTTAGTAAGGGAGACTATCTGTACTTGTGTGACATCAAAGAATTTTCTGATCTAAACCTCTATCTGGATGAACTAGATGAAGTGAGAGGAATTGATGCATACAGAAACCTATCTGAAAGGTTAGTGTTCAAGTACAAAGGAGGAAATGAGATTCAGTGGCCTCTTCACAGGATCCTTCAAGAAAGCCAAGTTGTATTGATTAAAGTTTATTCATCCTTCATGAAGAACTTTGGGTTCAACATTACTGCAAGAAGATTGGTATTGAAGAAGATTGAAGAACTAAGGAGTGTTAGAGCTAAAGATGCACTGCCAAAGACTCTAATCATCCCTTACACAGGGAGAAGAGTGCATCTAAGACCCTACTGGCTGATGGAGTTCATAGATGACAAATGTGTGAGAAGATTCTTCAGATTAGAAGACCAACTGAGCATCTCTAGCAATGAGACTCTTTTGGAAATGCAAGGAAAGCTAAACCTCTCAGAATCTGATGAACTGGAATTCCATAGGCAGCTCCAAAATCAGATTGAGGAAAACAACAGAAAACTTGGAAAGAGATCCAGACCTTCAAGAAACTAGACAAATCTGCTCAGGCTAGATGAGCATCTTGAAAAATGACTGTGAGCAAAACTTTGTACATTTTTGTTATTTGAAGCACTTTTCAGTAATATCTACTTTCTCTTAAAGTTATATTCTTAGGGTGTTTTGTTATCATCAAGTATCTCTTAATTTATGGCTACAATTCCAATAGACATAAATTGGGGGAGATTGTTGTGTATATGTTGTGTACTTGATGATTTCATGAACAAAACACCTTAGTAGATTTTACTTAGTGAAATAATATAGCACTCGACGGATAAGATTTTCAGTCCCGGCGGATGACTCATTATAGTCCCGACGGATGATGACTTATTATCCATCGAGTGAGTAGCTTATGTAACAATAAATCTGTAGTACATTTCTGCATTCACCATTGTATAGATTCTGTAAGTAGTATTCAAGTCATGTTGACTTTAACTAGATATGTAGAATAGGTTGATTAATTGTACATAGATGATGTCTTGTAATTCTGCATAAATGAAATAAAGTCAAGTGTCAGTTTGCTACCCGACGGATAACCTACAATGAAGTCGACGGATGATTAAATAGATAACCCGGCGGATGATCAATAACTCGACGGATGATCATGAACCCGACGGATAAAGAATTCAAATATCTGTTGACAGTGACAACACAGTCACATGCGTCGAGTGGATGCAAATGGAATGTGGTAGCCTATTCAACTAGGTTTTCGAGAACAAAGAAGCATTGCCATTTCCATGCTATTATAAAGATATTCAAAGATGCTGGAATAGAGTAATGAAGTAGCATTGTAATAGACTAGATAGTTTTTGTTTTATTATCTTGTCTTATTACTTTGTAATCTTGGTGATATATAAACCAAGAAGTAGCAACTATGTAACACCCCCAAATCCGGGGTCGGGGATTCGGGTTGTCACGAGTTCCATATCCCTTAACAACACTTAATCTTAACAATCAACCAATTACTGCGTACTGTGACCCCACAATATACACACACACACCGCAAGTTATAGTCTCAGAGATGAATACCCAAAAAAATAACACAAGTCATTTTATTCCACATAATAAGCCATTACACCTCAAGAAGGTTCTGAATAAATTTATATTTCTTTGCCATTATTACAATTCATATTATACATAAGTCTGGTTCATCAATAGTTGAAAACCTAGCCTGTTGGTAGCTCCTACCTCAGCTATGGCGGCATCGACGCTTCCAGAAAACTGCGGAACATTTTCTAACCGCTTGCGAATTGGAAGCTTGGTCCTGTTCATCTTGTCTATCTGATGTTGTGTGATGAAAGAAGAAAGCAAGGGTGAGCAACAAGCCCACCAAAATAATATGTATAATGATTTACAATATATGAGCATTCTCATAGTACTCATGAAAGTCTTGGTCAAGAAGAAATGAACCAAGTTTGATATCTTACCGCGACCAAGTCACAAAATATTCAGTATATATGTATATATTCTTTTCAAAATCTTGGAAGTCCTCTTCCATGCATAATATATACAGAGTTCCAGTTTATAACTGTATAAAAATATCGTTGCAAGATGATCTCATATATCTAACTTTGTCTCAACGTTTTTCTGAAAATCTTTGTCATGCATAAGATAATCATTTACTAGATATAAGTTTAAAAGATGAAGTTACAAGATACTCCAATATACTTATATCGTTTCCGAATACTACTTGAACTACCACCGTTCAAGTTATAATTAGTTCATCCCATAGACTAAGCTACAAGACAAAACTTGTATGGAATCAATCTTTAAAATATCATCAAAATAAAATGAAGTTACGAGATACTTCATTTGATGCAAACATCATTTTGAAAGCTTGACTCTGCCAACACTCAACAATCGCCCAACCGTAGCCTTCCTATCGAAGTGCTCTGGGTAGTGTTGCAGAAATATCCAATTGGATGATGAACTCATTACGGGAGTTTGCCGCGTCAGGAAGACCACTTACGATGATCAGTCGTAGTAGTACAACCCCACCATTTTCTACATGTAGAGGAGAACATGTCGGATTTACTTGTCAACCGAACACTGGACTCCTAAGGAATGGACCGTCTTAGCGGAACTTCCAGGCCATTTGGGCCAATATAATTAGGCTGGGCCGACGCCACTCGACCACTTACGCCACTCCTAGTTCAGATGAAATCCATGACTCTGAAACGTAAAGCTCGTCACCACTTTCCCCAAGTAGAAACTTGTTGATACGGCTCCACCAAGAAGTCGTATCTAGTTGGAAAGGGAAACTCACCGATATTTCCCAGGCGATGCCTGTTAATGGATTAACTTGTTCCAAGAATTTTACTTCCCGAGTATTGGGGAAGTAATCAAAACTCTTTTATCAAAATAGCAACCTGGTTGCGAATATAAACACACCACATAGCCGAATCCCTCAGGTTTTGAGCGAATATTTAAATTCCCTTTGAAAGGAAGATCTTAAATATATAAAAAATGAGTTTTGGGGTCCGCTCTAACTTTTAAAATCATTTTAAAGGCTCGCAAACATTTTCAAGAATGTTTGGAGTAGTGCTGATTTAATGGAATAAATCAGTCCCAATTTATTAGAAAATATCCGAATATTATTATTTAAATAATATTCTCATAAAGAATAATCTTTATAAAAATAATTGAAGTAGAAGTTTTATAACTTATACTTGCAATGAATATTAAATAACCAAAGATATACTTATACAAAGTACTATCTTTATTTGAATAATCAAAAGTAAGTTTGATTATCGACACATTATTCTTTAATAAAATTAAGAATAATAATTAGTAAATAATCGGAGTCATAATCCCTCGAATGAATATTCAAAGTAATATTCATTAAATAAAATAAACCGAGTCATAAGTCCTCAAATGAATATTCAAAGTAATATTCATTAAATAAATAAACCGAGTCATAAGTCCTCGAATGAATATTCAAAGTAATATTTATTAAATAAATAAAGCTATCGAATAAACCTTATTCGATTAATAGTTTTGAAACTATATCAATATATATATATATATATATATATATATATAATATACTCGGGAACATCGACTCCCGGTTTTAGAAAATGTTCACCTTTGAGTCCCCTATACTCAGGGTATACACAACTACTGCTTATCTCTAGCATATGTATTATGCAACTAATAAGCATTTGAATCAACAGATATATATCAAGATTACGAAACAGACATGCATATATATACCATATCAGCATGCTTCAATATATCGCAAAATTTGCTAATTAACCAACATGCATCTATCACAAGATAATGCATATACATATATACATCACAACAACAGTATAACGGGTAGAAAACTTGCCTGAGCGACTGGGGGTTACAAATGGCTTGGGACGAGTCTGGTAACCTATAAACAACATATAAGTTGGAATTAAACCCAAGTCACTTATCAATCTATACTTTAACCAATTTAGACTCTAACGCTCGCTTTGCGCTTACTGATTCTCTTAAGTCGCTCGAGTACCCTCGGCTCCACCATTTTTAATAAATTAACCATTACGAGTTTTAAGGCGATTCTTTCGCGAGTGCCTTACCAACTACCTAACACACTTTACATAAATGTTTCATACTCCAATTAGTCCTTTTAGGTCTTTAACCTATGTTTCAAAGTAAGGCGAGGGGTAATGATTCGTTCGCGAAACGCCGTTACTTAAAACGGTCGTTTCTCCTAAACCGTTCATCGGATTCAAACGAACTACATATCAAAACGAAGCTCGTAACATGAACTATCTAATCATGGCAATAGTCGAAACCTAGCAGTGAGTTCACGGGTCCTAATTTTAAGAACAAAAATAGCCTAAAGTAAATCGGACATTACGACGGCTATGTTTACGCGATTACCCAAATTTAAACCACTCCAAATCATCTCACAATCATCTCACAATCAACATCCCAACCAAAACTCCATTCATACTACATCATAACAGCCCCAACAACTTCACATTATCAATTTATACTATTCTTAAACATGAATTTAAACTACACTTAAGTTCATTAATCAACAATCCAAGAACTACCACTCCAAAATTTTTACAAAACCAACTAATCTCTACATTCACAACAAGCAAGCCTCTCATGAATTATAACAACAAAACTAAACCTAATTACTCAAATAAAGTTATGGTTTGGAGGGGTTATACCTTCCTTGGAGAGTGGAGAATCAATAAGGAAGCTTTAATTAACCACTAGTTATCTTTACTAAGCTTGAATCTTGAAGAAAATATAAGAAAACACAAAGTTAGTTCTTGGAAACACTATTCACCAAGAACTTTGATGAATTGATTAGCTATGTAAATCATGGAATCTTGAGCTTTAACTTATGGCTCATCTAAGTTATGAATTATGGAAGCTAAAGAAACAAACCTCTTGATTTTTGAAGGTGTGTAGCTAGGGGTTTGAAATTTCTTCCTTGGTTTAAGAAGAAAAAGCCGAGAGCTTTTGTTCTTGAAGAAGAGAAGTCAACTTCTAATTTTGATGAAATGAATTGTTTTGGCTTGGTTGATTGCTTTTGATTTGTTTTGTTACCTTTTTACCATGGTAATTTTTGTGTGGTTCTAATTCAACCAACAACACACTTTGCTTGGTCATGCTTATGTCACCATGTGATGTCACCCTCCCTCCTTTGTCCTCTTCTTATTGGTTTGATGACATCATCCTCACTAATCCCTTTGATTAGCTTTTAATTATTTGGCTAATGACCGCTGATCTGTTATACGGTTCGCTTAACTTTCGTTTTCGTTTATCGTTTGAGGGATCATACCCGGGATCTTATTACTTAGGTTCCCTTAACCTTTCTCAATACATTATATTCCTTTTATGATCCTCTCTTATAATCCTTGAATTTAAATCCTTTTTATTCTGTTACCTTATACTCAATTCTTTCGGTATCTGGTGGATTTTCGGGAAAAATCAAAGTGTTCAGATTTGAATTCTGACGATCTTTACATTCACTTATATACCACATAGAGTACTAATAATATCCCAGAAGATCAATAAAAGAACCCCTTCATAGTGTGGCATGAAAAGTTTTCTTAATCAGCATAATCAACAAAACACTATTCATAAGGGTTTCAAAAATTCCAAAAATTGGGGTTATTACAGTCTCCCCTCCTTAAAAGGATTCCATCCCGGAATCAGATAGAAAATGAGTAGGGATACTTTCTTAGAATTACACTTTCTAACTCTTTCATAATTTTCCCACATTGTGGTTCTACCATCAAACTCTGACTAGTTTGATAACTCTTCTCCTAAGCATTTGTCCATTTTTGATCTATAACCCTTCCTGGTTGCTCCATGTAGGTTACGTCTGGTTGCATGTCTATGCGCTCATATGCCCCTATTTATCTGGCATCCGAATTACACTTCCTTAACATTGATACGTGGAACACGTTATGAACTTGCTACATGATCGGGGGTAGGGCTAGCTCATATGCTAACTTCCCAATACGTCTTAATACCACAAAGGGTCCAACAATTTGTGGACTTAGCTTTCATTTCTTTCCGAACCTCATCAATCCTTTCCAAGGGAATACCTATAACAACACTAGGTCCCCTATTTCATACTCTTTGTCCTTTCGAGTCAAATCAGCATACTTCGTATTCCCATCTTGGGCTACTACCAGCCGTCCTCTGATTAAATCTATTATATCCTTGGTCCTTTGGACCACTGCTGGTCCGAGCATCTTGCGCTCTACAACTTCATCCTAACATAAGGGGGATCGACATTGTCTTCCCTCAAAGATCTCATAAGACGATATCTCGATACCTGACATACGATCTATTATCGTGAGAAAACTCAACCCGCGTTAAGTGATCATTCCAAATTCTTTCAAGTCTATTGCACAGACTCTCATTATAGCTTTTATCATTTGAGCTTTTGCTTCTCAATACCCATTCTTTTCCAGTTCGTAATCGCTACTACCTTCCGTTCCTAATATTATACTGGTTATATTCTTGCTCGTTAGCGTTCTATAATCTTTTAATAACCACGTCAACCTTAGTATCACGAATGTGTTTCCATTCTGAATACCACCATAACTTTACTACTCCTTTTTCATCTGTTTCTATTTTCCAAAGTTTGATCAATCATATAGAAGTAAAGGAATTTGTTGAGAGATCACTATGATCATGAACACTTGTTCTATTGCATAGTTAGTACAGAAGGTGGCCAGCCTTTAGTACTTGACAAGTAATTAAACAACATGTGGTATCCTACTAGGCTTCTATCACACAGATAGATAGTCATTCGGCAATACCTCCCCTTCTGGAAGGGTTGTTTTTCTCAGCTTATATGAAATGAAAAGGAGAGAAAAGAACGAATTGAAGAGAATTATATATATATATAAAATATACTGCCACAAAATATCTGGCTTGGAATCTACCTCTGAACTATAGAGGTTTGTCATAGGAGAACAAAACATATATGTATATATATCAATATCAACTATTATAGCATCGTATTTCACATGCCTAAATATTTTTGCTATTCCGTCCATCATTCTATGGACCCATGCTCTTCCTCGAGCTTATACCCAATCACCTTTGAAACTCCCTCGATATCGAAAATCGAATCTGGGATCTCATTCTAGACATCAGCGTCACTAGAATTCTATGCTTGCACTGCAACCTTCCTCGTATAGTAATACGACTCTCTATTGAGGTAAGGCATATGTCATAGCCTATTTGTATATTCAAGGATTTAACTCAACTCAAATAAGAATGTAATAAGTAAATAGTGGATCTACCGTCAAAGAGATCTCGCAAAGTAACATCTGTCAAAGGATTCAGAAACAAGGTTCATCTACAGACTTGAGGAATTAATTCACTGGAAGAAGTTCAAGAAATTGATCAAGCCTCAGTGATATAAATCAAGGTTGTGGATTTAATCAAGTGACAGAGATCTCGTCAGGGTATCAGATAATTACAAGGATTTAATCTGAAGAAAATCAAGTATCAAAGTCAAGACATGAAGAAACGTCACGGAAGTTAGTCACTCATGAACCAGACAGTACATCGAGTGTCAACATTGAAGTGGTGGAATTGATTCATAATTGACTGTGATTATCAGAAGATTTTCAGAAGAATGGTTGCTGCTCAAGATTAGTATTAATTCTCTATTAATTAATTAAGTCATATAATTTAATTAAGAAAATAAATTATATCTGCAAAGATTAATTTATTGATTAATTGAATTAATTGATTAATTAATTCTGAATTAATATTAAGGATTTTCAGAAGTTTAATTGGATTAAAAACAGTCTTAAATCAGCAAGACAATTGAAAATGAACTAGCATTACAATCTGGATTGTCATACCGATTGTCATGCCAAGTCATTTCAATAGTCATACCGAAAGTTTTACTGGGAAGGAGATTGTCTTACTAGTTCAACTGATTGTCATACCGAAAGTCATTGTAGTTCAATCAGATTGTCTTGCTAGTACAATCAATAGTCCTACCGATTGTCTTGCTGAGCTCAGGATTGTCTTGCCAGTTCAATGAGAGTCTGTTGATTGATTTAAAAAGAACATGAGCAGCATACATTCAATTATCATCCAATATACAGAACACAACTCAAGAACAAAAAACAAATCAGCCGCAGAAGAAATATTTTATCCTTCATCTGCAAACTTCAAGATCATAATTTCTAGTTTGTAAAGTTAAATCCAATCAACTAGAAATCATTCTCTTGTTCTTGTGTAACTATCTAGCGGATCAAAATCCCTAGAACTTAATCTCAAATTGCGTTTAGCATTTGAATCTTTTTATTACAAAAATAGAAAAAGTTCATGTCGAATTTATTCTAGATTTGTGATAATTAATTTGAGATTAAATTTCTTGTAATCGATACCGTTTTTGTAACACCCTTCAAGTTTAATAATATTCTTATTTAACTTGAATTTTGTTTCACATTTTTTATTCCGCATTTAATTCGATTATTCGGTACTGTTTGTATTCAACCCCCCCTTCTACAAACACATTGGGACCTAACAATTGGTATCAGAGCTTTCTGATTAACGAACAAATCAAGATCCTATACTTTTGTGATTTTTCAACTCCATGAATTTTTATTTATTCAAAAATTCATAATGACTTCACAAAAAGTTGGAACTGTTAAAATTCCACTATTTGATAAAGAAAATTATATCATGTGGAAGAAGAAGATGCTCTTGTTTTTACAAGTTGCAAACCCCAAATATCTGAACTTGTTAAAGAAGGGTCCAAAAACTCCGATGGTTATTGAGCCGGAGGTGATAGAAGATGATGTTGTGATTACCAAAGCTAGAACCTATCCAAAAGAGCATGAAGATTTTACTCCTGCTGAAAAGGAAGAAGCCTCCTTGGATGCCAGCCTTCAATTAATATTAATTGATTCCCTTGATCCCTTGATGAACAGACATGTGATGAACTGTAAAAATTCCAAACACATGTGGAAAACTATTGAGGTGATTAATGAAGGCACAGAGGAAGTTAGGGAGAACAAGTTGGAGATCCTAACCTCTGAGTATGAACATTTTAAATCAAATCCAGGAGAAGAAATTTCTGAAGTGTTTGAGAGGTACAATGCATTGATCAATAACCTGAACATAAATGGAAAATATTATTCAATCGGGGAGGTCAACAAAAAGTTCCTTTTAACACTGCCAACTCATCTTGAACATAGAATCACTGCCATTAGAGAAGCTAGAGATCTGAGTGAGATTTCTTTGGATAGACTCTATGGTATGTTGAAAACCTATGAGTTGGAGCAGATTCATCAAAAAGAAGTCTACGGGAAAGATAAAATGGTCAGCACATCTACTGCTCTTGTAGCTGAAGGTCAACAACAACAACAACAATCTCAATAGTCGGAAAGAATGGTACAGTATTCCAAGGCTGAGGAAAATGTATTAGTAGCAGAATATGATCCTCCTACTACAAATCAATCCAGTGATGATTTTTATTTCTTGGAAGAGCTGGAGCAATTGGAAGATGAGTCAATGGCCCAAATTGTCAAGAGATTCTCCAATGTCAGATTCAAGAGAAATCCCAAATTCAAGTACAAGTCCAACTACAACAAATTCCAGAAAGGTGGATCTTCATCCTCTAACACCAGCAGTGGTGGATACAAAACAGGGATGGTTGATCGGAGCACCATCAGATGCTATAACTGCAATGAGTTGGGACACTTTACCACAGAATGTAGGAAGCCAAAGCAAGTAAGAAAGAACTCTGAAAGGGCTTATCTGGCAAAGGGAAGAAGCTGGGATGATACTGATAGTGAAGATGAAGATGAAGGAAATCTTGCTCTTATGGCTATTGATGGAAAAGCTTCATCGTCAAGAATAGAGGTAAAACTTTCTGATGCTGAAATGGTTTATCATCTAAGAGGTAACTTAGATTGTGCACGTCGTGATAATGAACTGTTAAGTTTACAGATCACAGACCTTGAGAAAGAGGTCAATGAATTAAGACTTGTGCACATTAATCAAGACAAATTAAAAGAACAAGTATCTTTTCTAGAGAATAGAGTTGACTGTTATAGAAAACTCGAAACTATTCTCAAAGACAAGATCACCGGTCTTGAGACTAAGGTTAGAGCCTACTTCAATTCTTGTTCGAAGGCTAAAGAGTTCTACAGTAAGCATTCTGTTAATCAAACATCTGGAATAGGTTATGATTACAATGTTGTTATTGGAGAATTAGGCATAAACTCCCCTCCTCGTGTCTGTGCTAAAGGGAGGGAAGTACCACATGTGCTGAAGGGTGTTGATGAACCCCTCTATAAATCATCAATTGCTGAACCATTTGATGCGACCTCTTCTGTTATTCAAGAAGAAATACGTGCTGAAGATCTTGCTAATGAGAAGGTTGTTTCCAAGTCAAGTGTGTAGAAAGTTCCTGTCAAAGTTGTGAAAGCAACTGAGACTAACTCAGACACACATGAGTTGGATAACAAAAATGTCATGTCTACCATGCATAAATTGCCTGCTGTTAATCACTCTCATAAAGCATGTGGTGTTTCTAATTGTATGTCTTGTGCTTTTAATATGATGTATGCTTATTTTAATGGTAAGCATGTTTCTAATGATAAGACTACTCCTCGTCAGCATGTGAATAACAAGAAGCATGATAGGTCTAAGACTGCTAGTCCTTCTAAGGCTAGAAAGGAGACATTTGTGCCTAGGCTTAAACATAAATTTGTTAATGCTGTTTACAAGGTCAAATGTTCAGTCATTGAGAAAGTTGAGACAATTAAGATTAAAAATGTTGTTTTGCCTGACAAAGGACAGTTCTACAAGTATGCCGGGCCCAACCAAGTTTGGGTTCCGAAGAAGGGTTAATCCATTTGTGTTGCAGGGCATTAAAATAGGTGAAACCGGAAGTGTGGATTCTTGACAGTGGATCATCAAGACATATGATCGGAGATAGAGCCCTGCTATCAAATGTGGATTGAGAAAGCTGCCCCTCTGGTTACCTTTGGAGATAACAGCAAAGGTTTATCCGAGGGATATGGCTGTTTGCAAGCTGGATATGTTATCAGTGAAATGTTGTATATTGTGCTAGGTTATTATCAGGAAGCAGTATCTAACAATAGCACCAGTGACGAGACTTGAGAATATTCCGACATATCAGGCACCTGATGCACATTACACTTGGAATTGGACTCTAGTAAGATGTGTACAAGTGTACTCCTGGTTGGTGAGTCAAAAGAGGAAGTCAATGCACCACAGTTCATGGACTTTGCAGCTGCAGATCTATTGGACTATGCAATCTCTTCTTCACAATCTCACTTCAGGTTGGTATGAACTAGTGTACTACTCAAGCAATCGTCAAGAACATGGTATGGCACTCTAACTGAAGTTATTGTTTAATATGAACTAGTAGAGTCGTCATATTTTTTAACTCTCTTATCATTAGGCACAATCATATTGTTTTATATGTGCAGTGATATATTGATTATGCAACATAACAATTAGTATCTAAAGTACTTAACAAGTATCGGTCAATGATATATTGTTAACATTATGTTGCAGATATTTGTAACCTTTTGACATGAATGAGAATTACTTAGACTTTACCCTAAGTGATCAATGTTTTATCAAAAACTCATTCATATTAAAAAAAACAAAATCAAACTTCTTTATACATTAGTGATTTCTTATGTCATGTAAAATCTTTTGAAATCACTATTGTAAATCATTTTCTCTCTATTACCATATGTTCTGTGATACAGGTTCAGTCTCCAATGACTTTCTTTTATTGACAGTCATGAGGTTGAAAACCCACAACATCTATCCCAGACTGTAAAAGACAAACACAGAAACAGAACCAACCAACACTCTCTTACCACTAAATGTTGTATGGATGAGCGCGAGGGAGATAGTGCCTTAGTGCACCACATAAGGAAGGTTCTGAAGTCAACCCTGTAGCTCTGTCTCCTACATAGATGAGTAGTATTTAAACCGAGACAACTGCTAGCCCCCATACATCTTCTCAAAAAGATGTAATGGCTGAAAAGGCACAAAACAAGTTACTAGATTCATTCTCTCAACAGGGTGTGTCTATTGAAATTTGCCTGTCGGCCAAGGTATCCGATGTAGTGTCACCACTTCAAATATAAACAATTCTTGATGCACAAGGAAAGGTTACACACACAAAGGATTAGTTGACGGAAACAAGAGTTTCGACCATTTTAAGGTCAGATTCGATTGTTCAAGGTTCGTTAGTGGACCAATTGCCTTTACAGGTGTTAGGAGAGGATACTGATCCAAAAGCCATATGTCAGTGGTCAGTGTCTACCTCCCCAGGCTTAAATCCCCTGGATGCATCTGCGGATAGTGGATCTGACATAGGTGCAGATCAGCAACTTGTTGACAATGATTCAGATATTACCTGATGAGTCACAAGGAAATGTCTTCACAGACATTAGAAGGGAACTTTGATCTTTATGCTAAATTCGTTGGATCATTGTTTACCTTCCCAGAATTCAAATCTAGAACCCTAAAAGGGAAACTAGCAACTTGTAGATTATGACTCAGATTCATCTGACGAGTTTAACAAGGATGGGGATTTGTGAACTCCCATTGCACCACCTGTGACCTCCTTAAGGATGGCTAAGGTGATTTTCCTTGCAGGTACAGCTGGATTATGGAGCTATGAGAGAAGAGTGATACACTTGTGAGAATGAGTGTAAACACGAGTGGAGAGAAGAGCGAAACACATGTGAGGTACACTAAACAGAATCACACACTCACAGTGAGGAAGAAAGAGAAACTACTTGTTATTTCTTTTCCAACCAAGTGATATATGAGAACTCCTTCAGACGACGGCATACATTCCTTCTTTAAGGGGGAGATAAAAGCTTAAGTAATAGTTTGGAGGATTCCTCAACTAAGGGGGAGAAATAGCAGGGAGGAAGAAAAAGATCCTACATGTACACTACACCACACCATTGTTGTTTGTAACTACGGATCCTATTGTACGGGAGAGGTGGTAAACACAAGGTGATTTTCTAGTAAGGGAAGAAGCTGTTTTCAAAAGGGGAGTACCATTGGTTTTTATCTGCGGATCCTATTGTACGGGAGAGGTGGTAAACGAAGGTGATCTTCTTTAATCAGTTGATTCTCATAGGGGGAGAAGCAAGAGAGATATGGGCTTCTCAACAGGAAATGTAGTTGTACAAATGAAAATGAAACTACTTGAAGATATGTTCAGTCTAGAGGAACATCTACTTAGAATCTGGAAAATGTTAAATCTAGTCCAGAACTTTTCTACTATTTACTTTGCATTTCTTTTTATATCTTTTTCTTATTTGTTAGTTGAGTTATCCTCTAGGTATTGTGTGTTATTGTCTAACAAACAAATAGGGGGAGATTGTAAGTCATATGTCATAGGCCTATTTGTATATTCGAGGATTCAACTCAACTCAAATAAGAATGTAATAAGTAAATAGTGGATCTACCGTCAAAGAGATCTCGCTAAGTAACATCTGTCAAAGGATTCAGAAACAAGGTTCATCTATAGACTTGAGGAATTAATTCACTGGAAGAAGTTCAAGAAATTGATCAAGCCTCAATGATATAAATCAAGAGTGTGGATTTAATCAAGTGACAGAGATCTCGTCAGAGTATCATTAATTACAAGGATTTAATCTGAAGAAATTCAAAGTATCAAAGTCAAGACATGAAGAAACATCACGGAAGTTAGTCACTCATGAACCAGACAGTACATCGAGTGTCAACGTTGAAGTGGTGGAATTGATTCATAATTCTCAGTGATTTTCAGAAGATATTCAGAAGATTGGTTGCTGCTCAGGGTTAGTATCAATTCTCTATTAATTAATTAAGTCATATAATTTAATTAAGAAAATAAATTATATCTGCAAAGATTAAGTTATTTGATTAATTAAATTAATTGATTAATTAATTCAGAATTAATATTAAGGATTTTCAGAATTTAAATTGGATTAAAAAACAGTCTTAAATCAGCAAGACAATTGAAAATGAACTAGCATGACAATTAGGATTGTCATACCGATTGTCATGCCAAGTCATTTCAATTGTCCTACCGAAAGTTCTACTGGGAAGGAGATAGTCTTGCTAGTTCAATTGATTGTCATACCGAAAGTCATTGTAGTTCAATCAGATTGTCTTGCTAGTTCAATCCATTGTCCTACCGAAAGTCTTGCCAGCTATAGGATTGTCATTCCAGTTCAATTCAATTCTGTTGAATGAATTAAAAAGACACAGAAGCAGCAGAAAGAAATATAATCATCCAATAAAGAACACAGAACTCGAGAACAAAGAAAAAGAAGCAGACACAAATATTTCATCTCATCTGCAACTTCAAGATCAATTTCTAGATTGTAAAGTTAAATCCAATCAACTAGAAATCTTTATCTTGTTCTTGTGTAACAATCTAGCGGATCAAAATCCCTAGAACTTAATCTCAAATTACGTTTAGCATTTGAATCTTTTTATTACAAAAATAGAAAAAGTTCATGTCGAATTTATTCTAGATTTGTGATAATTAATTTGAGATTAATTCCTTGTAATCGATACAGTTGTTGTAACACCTTTCAAGTTTAATAATATTTTTATTTAACTTGAATTTTGTTTCACATTTTTTATTCCGCATTTAATTCGATTATTCGGTACTGTTTGTATTCAACCCCCCCTTCTACAAACACATTGGGACCTAACAAAACTACATTCCAAAGTACATTGATCAAACTGAATATGTTGTTGATATGCCTATTGGAGGAGCCAAGATAGAAATGAGTCTAGGGACTAAAGTTTTAACCTTTAATCCTGATGGAAAGAAAATTGAGTTTTTGGAAAGGGATGATCTATTTCTTGAAAATTTAGAGTTACATAATCTCAGGGTTGCCATCTATCAGAAAGATGAATCAACAAATGAACTAAAGTAACATAAATAGAGGATGCAATGATATTTGGATGTAATGGAAGAAAATCTACTGAGGAAGTTTCTTGAAGATTTTCCAGACCGTGTTAGAGTTCAGAATGAAGAGTAAAGTCTGATATTCATTGAAGTAAGAAAGAATATGCTCACTTGATTTCTGCATTTAGATAGTTTTGACATCATTAAATTGGAACTTGTACATATTGGCATAATGCATAAGTTTGGGGATATTGTTAGATATAATCGATGATATCAGCAGAAACTATTAGAAGTTCATATCAGGACTTATATCAGCATTTACCGAAGAGTGACATCATCAGTACTTATATCAGTACTTGATGATCAATAGATGATGTCATCAGGATTTGTCACTTCAGTAGATATTCAATATGGAAAAGGAAAACAGGAATTTAAGGTGGTGAATGACTTTATCTCAGAAACAATCATACATGGATAGGTTTCTTTATTGTAATAGAATAGAATTCCTTATTTGATTGTGTAGTTGTGCTCTATATTAAGCACATATTAGGTTCATGCTATAAGCATTGCGAATATTTTTATATCATTCGCATAACCTAGAAGCTCTCAAAGATAATTGTTCATCCTTTCGAGAGAGTACGTTTTTAATAAGTTTTTATCTATTAATATAAAAACTGTTAATTATGTTGAAGCTTTGTCGAATTGATTGCATAAAATGTATTCACCCCTCCCCCCTCTACAGTTAGATTATGGGCCTAACAATGCTTTTAATGATTTTAAAAATTAAAATTAATGTACGTTGTTGTTGCTCAATGACCAACACACTACATGTAGTATTATTTTTATTTATTATGATAGAAATTTATTTATTCAATTGCTCGCCAATGCAGAGGCTGCATCAGTAAAAAAATAAGGTTATTTTGTTTTTAAGACTATTTCATTGCTTAATTCTCGTTGTGATTAATTTGTAAAAACAAATGGCTATTCCAGCGGAAGGACTTTGCATTTTAACAGTTTCAGTTTTAATACACAGCATGCAGTTTTCTCCCATTCGTGCTAATTTCCAGCAAGCACAGAACCACAACAAAAGGAGCATTGACTCAATTGTTCCTGTCACTTTAGAAACTTCAATAGCCTTAGCAAAATTTAGTACAATGGACGATGTGCCCAATATTGTTCTTTCACAAGAGCCTAAGGATATTGGCATATTTAAATATGAGGCTATAGATACCGAAGAAGCTAATCAAGAAGCTTGCTAAGATGAAAGATAGCTTGGATGTCTACCACAAATATCAAAGTGGATGCTAATCAAAAAGATATATTATTCCATTATGTCTTCTTTTAACTTGGTAATTTTAGTTATCTCCGTCTAGATTAAGTCTTTTGTGTAAATTATGGCTTGACTTTTATGGTTAGTTTATGTATGCAGCTTTGATTTAGAAAGCTTTTTAAGACTATATTTTAATGGTCATGGTACTGATTTAGGATTACTGAAAGCTTGATGCCTAGATTGTGATTTGTCAATTGAATTTATGGTTTTTATGCCTGGCTAGTAGTATTTACAACAAGCATCTTTCAATTTTTTTAAAAAATAAATATTGTTATTTTATTGACTAATGTTGCTATTTCATTAAAAATGTTGTTAAAAAGTTACAAAATCATTACAAAAGGGTCAAAATCATTGCAATTTCCTGCTTAAAATTATCTCCATTGGTTTAATATTGTTCCCTTAAGGTCACTAAAAGATACGAATTTAAGCTAATGCAATGTTATTTAAGCGTTGCTATAGACTACAATTTGTTGCTTTATCGATCTATTTCAATGAATTAAATATGTTACTAAAAGGTTCTATATTCGTTGCTAAATTGACCAATTGCAACGCACTCGGATGCAACGCCTAATTTTTGCATATTTGTTGTCATACACTCTATTGCAACATAAATAACAACTTAGGCAATGTTTTCTCGGCATTATCAATCTATGGTGTAGTGTTTCTTAATCCACTTGGTTAGTTACTAATTGCTTGGTTAATTTCGGTTGCCACTTGCATATGCTTGTTCCTTGATCGTTTTTTTATTTTACAGCTCGTTTAACTCTCATTCTCGTTGATCGTTTGAGGAAACATATTCGTAATCTTATCATTAGGGTTTCCCTAAGATTTTCTCAATATCTTTTATTCCTTTACTCATCCTCTTTTATTATCCTTGTATTTGATTCCTTCAATCTTAATGCTTTATACTTAATTCCTTCGGTACTTGGTGGATTTTCGGAAAAAAATCAAAGTGCTCATTATTGAATTCTGACGACCTTTACATAAAATCAAATTCATTATGGAATACTACTATGTACTCGGAATTTTCATAACAGAACTTCTATATATGGTTGTCTGATAATATTTCACAATCAGCAAAATTTACTATTCATCAAGGTTTCAAATAGTTAAAAAAATGGGGTTATTACAAGCGGTTCACGAGCTGTGTGGATAGGTTTTTGGATGACGGTTTGGTTCTGAGAAGAGAGACCTGTTATAGTACGGAGGGTGTCCGTTCTCTTTTTGTTGTATATGATGGCATGGGCGAGTTAGATAGATACATAGTGTGGATGCGAGGGTGGTGCCAACGGTAACTGAGATGGTTTGTGTTAGGAATATGTTGTATACTTGATGATAATTCACCAAAATACCTTAATAGATTTAATTAAGTGTTTTGTAACTATCAAAGGATAATCATACCTGTTCATCCTCTGATAGAGTAGCTTAAATTTCAATAAGTTTTATAGCACATTTTTGTATACTGTAATTACTTAGAGGTTTAGAAGTTGTTGGAAATTTTAAGTCATGTTGATTACTAGCAAGATATGCAAAATAGGTTGGCTAATTGTAAATAGATGATGTCTAGTAATTTTGCATAAGTGAAAGAGTATCAACTACTAAGGAAACACTATCAACGGATAAACTACAAAGCCTTGACGAATGCCTCAAGACACTTTCAAGGGATAATCTATTAGACACTCAACGGATAACTCAAGTGAAGTATCAACGGATAATGTCGGAGTCTCGATGGATAACAAATTCAAATAGTAGTTAAAAGTTGACAGTCACATGGGTTGATTGTATACAAAAGGAATGTGGCAGCCTATAGTCAGGTTTATGAAGATCAAGAAAATTTCCATTTCCATGCAAAACATGGAGGTTCAAAGATGTTGTATCTATCTGGATTGCATTGGACAGAGAAATGAAGAAACTTATGATTAAACCTAGATAATAGATTTATGTTTTGTTTTATTTTACATGTAACTTGGTAGTATAAAAATCAAGTGTAGTAAGCAGTTTTATTATCGATTGAAATAGTCAAAACAAGCAAGAAATAGAGAGTAATAGCAAGCTTTATCTTTTAGTACTCTCAAGTTCAAGTTTGTAAAAACTCTTGTAAGCAGCTATGTGCTTTTGCATCATAGAGATCTTCTACATTTATATATATCTCTGGTGGAAATATCAATCCACCAGAAAGTTTTTAAACACTTGTTTACTTAGTTTATGATTTGAATATCATTATTGTCTATCCGAATCTAGCTTATTCAAACACAATTATATATATTCGTTAGAAGTTGGTTATAATCTCTAAAAGAAACCAGAATTCCATTCAACCCCCTTCTGTAATTCTTTTATTAACATTGGTAGGGAATAACAATTTGTAGTAACACATATTTTTAGGACTTATTTTTAACGATGAATGAATTGTAATCCTGAAGATCGAGGAAAAACTTTTTAGCAACACTATATTAAAGAAAATTAAGTTTTCGAGTTCATATTGTGGTTATACGTATTAAATGAGTGTATGTAAAAGTCGTTAGTTTTTTAAGAAAACCAATATTGCAAAATGACCTTATTTTACGTGCTATCGTGGAATACGAGAATCACATTACGATTAAGAATTTAAAATCCTACGAATAAATCCCAAGTACAAGGTTACAAAATGTTAGGGATTGATAAGAAATGATTACCATGCGAATCACTTACGAAGATTTATCACAATTATGAGAATTTATCATGATTGCGAGGAAGCGACCAAGTAATTACGTAAGTGAATGAATAAAAGAACCAAGTCCATGCAAATACAATGCAAACTAATTAGCAACAAATTATCTAAGCTAGCTAATTAAATTAAAAGCTAGTAGAAAACAACTTTCCTTAAAACAAGGGTTCTTGTTTTTAATCATGATAAAGCTTGACAATTAGTGTGCAAGCTAGGCCTAGACTTGGAAAAGAAAAGCTTGTTGTATACACCTTAGACATATACAAAATACATACAATTTTTATCACACTTCCAAATGAAGCCAAGAGAAACTTCTCCCCCTATCTTTCCTTCCATTTGAATTTTTCAAGAAAGCTAAGGAAATGGAAATCAAAATCTCAAGCTTGGCTCATGGAACAATTCTCAAATTAATTCTCAAGCTTCCTCATCATCAAAGTAAGGTAAGATAAATTTTTCATCCACTTATCTTGATTTCTTCCCAGGTTAATAAATTGGTAAAGATGATGATGAATAGTGATAAATAGTAACTTCAAGAATTTTCTTGATTTTCTTGGAAAGATTTAGGCTTCTTAACTACACCAAGGACTCACCAAGCATAATCCATCAAGAATATAACCTCCCAAGAAACAAATAAAGGTATAAAACTTCTTTTAAACTTTGATTAAGTTTAAGTTTCAAGAAAAATATGGATCTTGGATAAAAGTATAGTTTTGGTGGTTGATTTGTTGATTTGTTGATTTTAAGAGTGTTAGTCTATTGGATGTTAAGATTGATGTTGTGGACTCAAGAACTTGAAGTTATTGAGTTGAGTAAGTAGTTAATATATTGTATTGATTGTTGTTAGTTGTTAATTAGTGATTTAGAGTTTTAATGAAACACGGTTCGTTAACGTAACGAATCATGACACTAATTTTTCTGAAAGGTTAAAGAATGTATAAATTGTGTCTTAAGATAAGACTTGATAATGATAGATCTTGTTGTAAAGCTCGTTTAGGTGCTTGAATCGCATGATTTCGATTTACGGTTCAAAAGTTAGGTTCGTTTTAGTGAAAATGATTTACGCAACAAAAACTGCTCTGAATTATGAACTTTAAAAATATAGATGATCGTTAAAATTTTATAAAGAGTAGGAGATGGAGTATAAAAACTTCCATCAAATTTTAAGTGATAATATTGAATTTTCAATTTTATAAAAATGTCGGAGCCGAGGTCGCGCGGAGTAAGAATGCCAAACACAACCCACTGTTAAAAACTGCTGCTTTGGGATTTTAACCCTCTGCCCAGAAAATCATTTTCAAATAAACTGTTCTAAATGTTGTCTAGATCATGCAGGAAAAAACGGTGCATCGATTGAGTTAACGGTTTGAGAGAAATCAACATTTTAATCAAAACGTTATGAATAGTAAAACTCCGTAGTTTACCGAACTTTTAAATATCTTTCACCTATTTAAATTCATATTTTCAAAGTGAAACTTTTATGATAAATAGTAAAAACACTCAAAAATATTAATTTTAAAATTTATTAAAAATGTTAGAGTGTGAGCCGTGTAAGAGTTACATTCGGTAAAGTCAACCCTAGAAAACCACTTTGACCGTCCATTGCGACCAAGGGTTGATAGTTATTTCGAGTAGGTCGAATATCGAAAATTTTAAAGCATTACACTTAATAGTAAAATAAGTCTTTGATGGAATTAGGAATACTGATTGAGATTATGATATTTGTTGATTAGAAAACTCGGAACGAGTGGAAGTCGAAAATGTATCTTGGACTCCAGGCAAATTTTCAAACCCTACCTTTTAAGAACAGTTTTGTTGTGATTGCTTTTAAATACTGCAATATATGAATGATGAATGTTTTACAGTATTTTAAAAAATTTTATATATTGAATTATAAGATATGATAATTTTGGTATAGTAAAAATACCGGATTTGAAATGATATATTTAGACCAAGAGTCGGTCGGTGTAAGTTCATAAAAACTCGGAAGTATTCCGGAGGTGTTTATATTTGAGAAATGATAATTTCAGTGAGTAGCGTGGCATAAATATTCTAGACAGAGAGTCGGTCAATATGTATTATTTAAAAACCCGGAAGTATTCCAGAGATGTTTTGGACATGTAAATTCCATACTTATTTTATTCCATGGGATTCGATGTCCTCTTGCGAAGTATTAAATACCTCAAAGTTATTTAAAACGATTTCCAAAGATTGTATTCCCTCAATTATATTTAATTACTCGATCAATGAATATTATTTCAAATATTCATTTAAATAGGAGAAGTATTCTCCAACGATTATTTATTTCAAAGTCAATTATTTTATATTTATTAAAAAATATTTTATTATTTAAACATAAATTAGTTGAAGAATATTAATTCAAATATTCTATTAAAAATATAACTATATTCGAGGTTTAAATATTTAATAAATGATTTAAAGATCCAAAAATCTATTTATAATATATATTCTAAACTCCAGAAAATTAGTTTGATACTTTCGGATCGTCAAAATGTATTATCTCGACGTATTTTAAATATTTTGATTATGGTATCAAAAGAAACTCCCCATTAATTATTTATCTGTTGACAACGGTCAACTCACATTATCATAATATTTCCTATGAAAATTCTCGGAATTATATATATATATACATATATATATATATGTATATACATATATATATTGATGTGTACCTATCAACAAGAAATATGCTTGGGGAACAACATAAGTTCTGGATATAGATAGCATTCTTAAAATGACAAGGAGGGGTAGACTCCAGTACTTTGTGGACTGGGGAAACTACTAATTTAGTACCGCATGAGAAGGTACCTTGTATACCGATGAACATGTGGAGTATGCGTACCTGAGAGTGATGGACGCAAAATCGTGTCTTCAGAGGGATAGACACGAAGTGTGTACCTGAGAGGGATGGATACGGAAAAGGCACGAATGCGGCCAGGGTGATAACCGATAACAAAGGGAATCGTCCTTCTACATGTAGATGACAATAATAATATAATGCTATATGACTGATCATCATTTGGTAGGGCTTCGTTGAATTTCCTATTCTTCCAATTGGAATTGATATGCAATACGGTAACCCGAGCCTAGGTGTTGGGTTTACTTGAAAGGTATTCGCAGAATTATTAAGTCAATCAAAGACATGGTTTCGAAAAGGTGTGTATCATCAGGAAAACTACTTTTGAATAAATGTATATCCTTATACGGATTAATATAATTTTTTAAACAGCTTTTTCATACTGTTGATTATTATGGCTGAGCATTATTGCTCACTCTTGCTTTCTTTTAAATGTCATAACACAACAGATTACCAGTATGCCGGTGTGGGACTTAGTCATTTGTAATCATGGGGAGAATCCCTTGCAGCTTTATCTCAGGTGGACCAGAGCATTCAAATAGGTATAAGATGTTAGTAGTAATTATTGTGACTTCATGTAGAGATTACCGATAATTGATTGAGATCATGTACAATACATTTGAGTTGTAATAAAAGAAGATTACATTTTGTACATCATTTCTAAGGCTATAACATGGGTATGTGTGAGAGAGAGAGTGGGGTCTGTTGGATTATTAAATCAATACAGGTTATACATGATTGAAGGATGACGTGATGACCCAGATTCCTGACCCCGAATTTGGGAGCGTTACGTATAAGAGCAATAAGTTACAGTACTCAGAGATGAGAGTGTTAGGATTTTTATCTAGATGCGAGATTCCGTAAGAGCTCAAATAGAGTTCATCATTGGACTACCGTAGCACCAATGGGTAGGTTAGGATAACTGTCTATTTGAGGGGTTAAACTATGACTAGTAGAACCATTGGAGATTTTCAGAACGATGAGAAGAAAAATTAGAATCATATATGATTTGTCAAGGATGTGGATGTAGAACTCGGAGCTAAGTCTTTAGGGCATTTGAGAAAAAACGATATTACCAACAACATATGATGATTTGGATAACATAAACCTCGTGATTCATAATTTCTTATAGTGTTATTTCTAGAGAACTAACAATGAGATTTACAGAAGGGGGGTTGAATGTAAATCTCAAAACTTTTTCAAGTTTTGAGCAGTTTATAAAGACTGTGTGTTCAAGATGAACAAGTGTGTGAATTGCTTTAAGCTGATACAGACAGATATATATTCAAACACAAATGTAAAGAACACAATAAACCTTTAAAAAATTTTCTGGTGGATTTGTTGTTCCACCAGAGATGGTATTTCAGAAATTCTGTGATCTAAGAATTTGATCACAGCTGCATCCTAGTACAAACTAGATAATTTTTCTCTCAAGATTTTTCTAAACAGCTCTGGAAAAATTCTTTTCTAATTACTAGCTACTACTTGGTTTATATGTTACCAAGTTTACAAGTGAAGATAAGGATATATATAATAATAAAGTAAGATCTCCACTTGTTTCTTCTCCAGTTCACTCCAGTACTTTGTTGACTTAATGTCTCTTTATACTAGAGTAGAACGGCTGCTTTTTCTGATGTTCCTGAAATTAGGCTGCCACATTTCAGTTATCTCTGTTCACCCACGTGCCTCTGTTTGTAGGTACAACTACCACTTATCAACGGTTAATCAACAGAACATCCGTTGAAGCTTTCATCCGTTGATGCACTCATCTGTTGAAGGATGTTATCCGTTGAAGCTTTAGAGACATCCGTTGAAGCTTAGCTTCTCATCCGTTGAAGGTCTTTAAGTCATCCGTTGATACCACTTCATTTATACAAAATTACAAGGCATGAAATATTTACAATTGGCCTTCCTATCTGCATATCTTCTAGTAGTCAACATGACTCATAGTTTCTCTCAACTTGTAAGAATTACATCTTAAATACAGAGACTGAAATATGCTACAACACTAGACTTATTTCTAAGTAAAGCTACACCATCAACGGATAGCCAAAGTGGTCTTATCCGTTGAGGCTACAGACACTGAATTTCTACTTAAGTGTTTTGTTAAACATATCATCAAACTAATGCACATATATTCCTAACAATCTCCCCCTATTTATGTCTATAAGAATTGTAGGCATAAATTCAGGGTTAACTTGATGATAACAAAACACTTAACAGATATATGAATTGAAACTAAGTAGAAATTTGAAAATGCTGCAAAAATGTATGTACTAGGAGGAAATTGAAGATTTACAGTATTTCCAAGGATACTCCTTTAGCCTGAGCAAATCATCTTTTTCTTCTTTGTTCCCTGGTTTTCTTTCCTAGCCCTTTGTCATTTTCCTCAATTTGGAGTTGGAGTTGTCTGAAGAATTCAGCTTCATCTTCAACACTGATATCCAACTTAGATTGCATTTCCTTGAGAGTTTCATTGCTGGCAATCTTGAGTTGGTCTTCAAGTCTGAAAAATCTTCTGACTCCTTTATCATCTCTAAATTCCATCAACCAATGAGGTGATTTGTGAATTGTAATTCCCCTTTCTTGAATGAGTAAAGTCCTGGGTAAAGCATTGGGCTCCCTCCAAGTTTTCCTTATATTGGCAATCTTGTTGAGAATTTCAGTCTTGGCAGTTCTGGTAAAGCCAGAATCCTTTTGTATAGCTGAAAAGACTCTAATCAAGGTAGAGTAGCCTTCATTCAGAATCCTGTGGAGAGGCCATGTTCTTTCCCCAGCTCCTTTGTATCTGAACACTAATCTCTCTGGTAGCTGTCTGTAAGCAGCTATTCCTCTTACATCCTCTAGCTCATCCAGATAGAGTTCAATGTCTGAAATTTCTTTTATGTCACAGATGTGAACATAATCATCTTTAGAAATGGATGGCTTAGGCTTAGGCTTAGGCTTTTGAGTGAATTTCTTAGAGGTTATGGGAGGTGTAGATTTGGGTTTTCTTTTCTGTTTCTTTGGTAGTGGAAGAGTGGTTAGAAAGGTAGGCAATTTGATGGTGTCCCAATCAATAGGTTCCTCTTTTGGAATGATTGGTTCACCATGGATGTTTATAGTGGGATTAACAACAAGAGGTTCAGGTATGGAAGGTAGTGGTTTAGATATAGATTTGGTTACTTCAGTATTATCTTCACTCCTTCTATGTGCCTTGGCCTTTCTTCTGTTTCCCTTCTGCCATTCCTCTCTTTCTTCCATACTCTCACCAAATATACTCCCAAAAACCTCATCTAGGTTTGCAATCTTGTCTTCACCCCTGACTTCAATTCCTTTCTCTTCTTCAACTTGACTTGACTTTAGCTGTTGTTCAAGCTTTGCTTGTGCTCTTTTGTCAGCCTTTAGTTGCTTGTCTTCTTCCTTCTTGGCTATTGAGAATTTGGGATGTCCTTGCATCACACATATGCTCTTTCCCTCTCTAGAGATAATAGCCCTATTTCTCCTTACAGCCTCATCCATGGTCTCTTTGAGATAAGCAATACTCCTACCTAAAAGCTTGTTCTCATCAGCTTTTGGAGGAGGAAAGTCCACTTCTTTTAAAGGATTCTTTGTAGAGTCCTTATTGGATCTTTTATTGGGCTTGAGAATTATAGCTTGTAGTTCTTTGGAAGAAGCTTCTCCATCCTTATGTCTCCCTACTGGCTTGAGCTCCATGTTGATTGGTTCAATCTTTGTGCTATATTTCACAGATGTTGATTTATCTTGTGTAGAGCCAAATAACAGTTGCAACCTTTCATCAATTCTCCTCCTCTGCTCTTTCACTTGAATTTCAGCTGCTGCTAGCTGAATCAAATCAATTCCATCAGGCTTTCCTTTGATTTGAATGATTGGAGAAGTAGTGATGGCAGGAACTAGCACTTTAGATATTTTGATTTTTGTAGATGGCTCTCCTTCCCCTTCCCTTTTACTCTCCTCCTTTTTGTTATCATCAAGTAGAGGGGTCAAGCCTTGTGCTTTTGCCAGCTGCATTAGGAGACTGGTTTGAGATTGTTGGTTGTGAAGAATGGTGGCCACAGAATCTTCAATAACTTGAACTCTGTCTTCCAACTTGGCCAGCCTTTTCTCAGTAACTGATTCCTTTTTCAATCTCAAAACCAAGTCCTGCAATGTACCATAGGGCATGACTGAATCCAATTTTTCAGAACTGTAGGATTTCAAGTCAGCAATATCCTTCCTGAGATCATCCATACTCAGATTCTGCTTTACTTGCTGCAACTTCATGAGATGCAGTGAGTCCAGGTGAGCTTGAAGGATAGCCTTGATACTTGCATGTGAAGTGTTCTGAATGGCCTGTTGAATAGTGTTGATTTGTTTGACTAAGGAGACATTGAATTCCCCTGATCTATACTCCTTTGTCAAAGCCCATTCAGGTAGATTTGGAATTGAACTAGGGCCTTCATCTCCCCCTAAGTTCATGCTTCCATCAAAAGAAACAGAGTCATCATCATCAGAATTTACTCCAAATTCCTCAGATGGCTCACCAGCTGTAGAAGGCATCTTGTTAATAGCAGCTTTATCCCTTTGAAGAGATTCTGTTGTGTGTACTAGATGTAGTGTCTTTTCTGCCTCCTCATTGCCCTGAGCAGCCAACATTTGATAGGCTGACACAGGATGAGTAAAAGTGTCAGCATCCAAGGAAATGTTATCAATTACAGCTTTGTAATGTTGCTGAAATTGTCTTTCCTTTTCAGCATCATCCACAATCATTGACTCACTAGCAATGGCTGGTTCCACCCTTATATCTACTGTACCTGCCTTTCTCTCTTTTTCTCTATTTTCTTGCATCAGGGGCTCCCCCTGGCTCACACAACTCACTCCCTCACCTTCACCTACTAAGGTGGTACTCCTCTCACTTACTTTTGCCATGCTGGAAGAAATAGCATGCATTTTTGAGCTCTCAATCTCTCCTTTTGCCTGGGAGCAACCCAGCCTCTCACTCAAATTTTCACTCGCTTCCCTCAATCCTAAGAGTGATTGCACAGTATTCATGTCTTCTACACTTGGAATTGATTCAGTTATGTGTGGAGAGACTATCAACGGATGTGGAATATCCGTTGAAGGTGAAACTGATGTTATCAACAGATAACTGCTGTTAAGCTTATCCGTTGAAGAGCAACCACTTGTCAATGGATGAGTGATATCCGTTGAAGAAGGAAAAGAAGTTGAAATTGAAAGTGATATAACTGTTGAATCTGTGTAGATTGATTTGAGATGTGGTGACACAGATCCTTCAATTATATCTGAAAGAATTTGCGGGTGATCCAACAAATCATCTAAGAGATGATGATCACCTGTATTTGAGTGGGGCTCCTCCCTGAGTTGTAAAGAGGGAGAATCAGGAATTGATGGGAATAACATATCCACATCCAGAGATGGTGATGAAGTGTTTGGTGATTGATGTGTGATTATTGTGAGAGAATGGGGCTGTGACTCCACATTTATTGGAGCCACATCAAACTGAGTTTGAGAAGGCATAGATACAGATGGATGTATCTGTGCAGTGTGTGCACCCTGTGTAGAAGATTGGGTTCTAGCCTTCTTTCTTCTAATAAAAGCTTTTGTTGGTGAGTGTTTGGCTTCAGTGTCCCTCCCTCGTTTGTTCTGTGTTCCTGGTTGGGAACTATTTTCAATAGTAACATCCTTTTGGGAGGATGCAACTAGGGATGTGCTAGATACCTTTTCAACCACCACAGCTTTTTGAGAAACTGTGGCTTGGCTAGCTTGGGAAGCACTTAACTCTCCTTCCTTATCCTGGGGGTTTCTTTAATGTTCACCCCTCCCCTCACCACTCACACCCTGTTCACTCCCCTCAGGGTTAATGGTTGGTGTTACAACTGTTGTCTTTTGAGAAACAACAGAGGTGGTTTTCTTTGTCTTTGATTTTGAAAGTTTAGTTTTGGTGACCTTGGTAGAAATCTGTTGGGGCATTGTCACAGATTTCATGGCCACACTAGAAGATAAAGAAATAGAGGGGTTGGAAGAAGTAGGAGTTGTAGAAGCAATTACCTCACCTACCTGAGGTGCATTCATGATTGGTAAATATACCAATGGCACACTGCTGTTGAGATCCATTCTCAATAAATCTGCAAGAACTCTTTTCTCTTGTGCCCAGCACTTGAGTTTATTATTCTCATTGATTATGACCAAACCTTTGAGAGTGAAGGAGATAGTCATATCTTTGGAGTTGAACTCAGCAGTTGTCCAAATCTCCTCAACTACTTCACAGTAAATCGTTGGGGCTTCCAGCATTGCATAGCTAAGTTTACAGTTTTTGATGAAGTCCATCATTTTGTGATAGTCTGAATGGGCTTCATTCTTTTCTATCAAAGCTATGAAATTGTTCTTCTCATAGATGAACCCAGATTGAGACATAATTTTCACGACTGGTGCCATTGTTGTGAGTAGAAATTGCAGAGAATAACTTGAAGGTTTTGCAGAGAGAAAATGGTAAATGCTTGAAATTTTAAGAAAGCGTAAAGTAAAAATGAAAAATCAGAAGGGCTTATATGCTTTCAAAAAAAAAAAAATTAGTAAAAGATTAATCAATAAGTATATGTTAGTGAATTTCAGCCGTTTAAGAATAAACTGTAAGTATTCTAACAACTACCTTTAAAACCAATACATACAGATGTATGTATGAGTATCAACGGTTAAGAAAATAGAATCAACGGCTGTGAAACACCTGAATCGACTGATGTGACAATTCAACGGATAAGGCAAATTGTCATCCGTTGAAAGGTACTTCAGTTTTATCCGTTGACGGATAAAAATTCCAGAAATGTATTTGTCTTTCAACGGATAATGAATATCCGTTGATAGAGCAATTTTGACTTTCAACGGATAGGAAACATCCGTTGATGGTATAAACTTTGTTAAAAGTCAAATTTGTTCTAGCAACTAATATATTTCAGGCTTCAATTCAATTGCAATAAGGACATGAATTTTAAGAGTAATTAAGCATACCTAGCTCACTTACTAATCTTGTGAATGTTGATTCATCAAGTGGCTTGGAAAATATGTCTGCAATTTGTTGTTCACTTGGAACAAAATGTAGTTCCACTGTACCATTCATGACATGCTCCCTAATGAAGTGGTACTTGATATCAATGTGCTTGGTTCTTGAGTGCTGTACAGGATTCTCTGTTATGGCTATGGCACTTGTGTTGTCACAAAAGATAGGAATTCTATCAACATGAAGTCCATAGTCAAGGAGTTGATTTCTCATCCATAACACTTGAGAGCAGCAACTTCCAGCAGCAATGTATTCAGCCTCAGCTGTAGAAGTAGAGACTGAATTTTGCTTTTTGCTAAACCATGATACAAGCTTGTTTCCCAGGAATTGGCAGGAGCCTGTTGTACTTTTCCTGTCTATTTTGCAACTGCATAGTCTGCATCTGAATAACCAATTAGATCAAAGCCAGATTCTCTAGGATACCAAATACCTAAATTTGGTGTACCCTTGAGATATCTGAAAATCCTTTTGATAGCTATTAAGTGAGACTCCCTAGGATCAGCTTGAAATCTAGCACACAGACATGTAGCAAACATTATATCTGGTCTGCTAGCAGTTAAATATAAAAGTGAACCAACCATGCCTCTATAACTTGTAATGTCCACAGACCTTTCAGTCTTATTTAATTCAAGTTTGGTGGCAGTGGCCATGGGAGTTTTTGCAGATGAACATTCCATTAAGTCAAACTTCTTTAAAAGATCATGAATATATTTAGTTTGACTAATGAAAATTCCATTACTAACTTGTTTAATTTGTAAACCAAGAAAATAGGTTAGTTCTCCCATAAGGCTCATTTCATAATTACTTTGCATTAGCTTAGCAAACTTTTTACAAAGTTTATCATCTTTAGAACCAAATATTATGTCGTCTACATATATTTGAACAAGTATACTAGAGCCATTAACATTCCTAAAGAAGAGAGTTTTATCAACAGTACCTCTATTGAAGTGATTCTCCAAAAGAAATTTTGATAAGGTTTCATACCAGGCTCTAGGTGCTTGCTTCAGTCCATAGAATGCTTTCAACAGATAATATACATAGTCTGGAAAATTTGGATCTTCAAATCCTGGAGGTTGACTTACATAGACTTCTTCCTCTAATTTCCCATTTAGAAATGCACTATTGACATCCATTTGATAGACTTTGAAATTGGCATGAGCTGCATAGGCTAGAAAAATTCTGATGGCTTCAAGTCTTGCAACAGGAGCATATGTCTCATCAAAATCTATTCCCTCTTGCTGAGAATAGCCTTTAGCAACCAATCTGGCTTTATTCCTTATGATAATGCCATTTTCATCCATCTTGTTTCTGAATACCCATTTTGTGTCAATAGGACTCTTGTTCTTTGGTTTGGGTACCAGCTTCCAAACTTGGTTTCTCTCAAATTGGTTTAGCTCTTCCTGCATAGCTAATATCCAATCTGGATCCAATAAGGCTTCTTCCACTTTCTTAGGTTCCTCCTGAGATAGAAAACTACTATACAGACATTCATCTTGAGTAGCTCTTCTTGTTTGCACTTTAGATGATGCATCACCAATGATCAGTTCAAAGGGATGATTCTTGGTCCATTTCCTTTGAAGTGGAAGATGTGCTCTAGATGAGGTGGCCTCAGTATTGTCATGATGTGAGACAGAGTGTTGACTAGTTGAAACTCCCCCTGAGTTGTTGGTCCTTTGCAGGGAACTTGGAGTTCTATCAACTGATGATGTAAATCGATTATCCGTTGATAAACTATGATCAACGGATGCTTCATTTAGTACTTCAACGGATGATACACCATGTCTTTCAACGGATACTGCATTGCCTCTACCAACGGATGCAGAATTCTGACTTTCAACGGATGCAGTATTTTGTGCATTATCCAAGGGCATGTTTTGAATCCCTTTTGAAGTGTTATCTCCATCAGTCTCCTCTTCACTATCATCACAATATATCTCAATGTTGTCAAATTTGAGTCTCTCATATTGTCCCTCATCTGTTAGTCCATCAATCTTTTTATCATCAAACACAACATGCACAGATTCCATAACAATGTTGGTTCTTAGATTGTAGACCCTATAAGATTTTCCAGCCGAATAACCAACAAATATCCCTTCATCAGCCTTTGCATCAAACTTCCCTTTTTGGTCAGATTGATTCCTTAGTATAAAACATTTACATCCAAAGACATGAAGAAAGTTTAGAGTTGGTTTTCTTCTCTTGAACAACTGATAAGGAGTCATGCCTTTAGCTTGATTGATCAAAGAGATATTTTGAGTGAAACAGGCACAATTAACAGCTTCAGCCCAGAAATATGTTGGTAACTTTGATTCTTCAAGCATTGTTCTGGCAGCCTCAATTAAAGATCTGTTCTTTCTTTCAACTACCCCATTTTGCTGAGGTGTTCTTGGAGCTGAGAACTCATGCATGATTCCATTTTCTTCACAGAACAGCCTCATTGATAAATTCTTGAACTCAGTTCCATTGTCACTCCTGATATTCCTAACCTTCAGGTCAGGATGATTATTGACTTGCCTGATGTGATTGATAATGATTTCACTTGCTTCATTCTTTGATCCAAGAAAATAGACCCATGAAAACTTTGAGAAATCATCTACAATCACTAAGCAATATCTTTTTCTTGCAATTGACAATACATTGACTGGTCCAAACAAATCCATATGTAGCAGCTGTAATGGTTCATCAATTGTTGTTTCAAGCTTCTTTTTGAATGATGCTTTCCTTTGTTTGCCTTTCTGACAAGCATCACACAAACCATCCCTTGAGAATTCAACAAGAGGAATTCCTCTTACTAGGTCCTTTTTGACTAGATCATTCATTGTCTTAAAATTCAAATGGGATAGCTTCTTGTGCCATAGCCAACTCTCAACTGAACTTGCTTTGCTGAAGAGACAAGTAATAGATTCTGCATTTGCAGAGTTGAAGTCAGCTAAGTACACATTTCCTTTTCTAACTCCAGTTAGAACCACTTTGTTGTCTTTCTTACTAGTGACAACACAGGCTTCAGAATTGAAGGAAACTGTATTCCCTTTATCACATAGTTGACTGATGCTCAGTAAGTTATGTTTGAGACCATCAACTAATGCAACTTCATCAATGATGACATTCCTTGTTGAAATCAAGCCATATCCCATAGTAAACCCTTTGCTGTCATCTCCAAAGGTTATGCTAGGGCCAGCTCTTTCCTTAAACTCTGTGAGCAGGGAGAAATCTCCTGTCATGTGTCTTGAACAGCCACTGTCCAAGTACCATAGATTTCTTCTATTTCCCTGCACACCATAAAATCAATCAATTTGATTTTGGTACCCAAGTTTCCTTGGGTCCATTCTTGTTAGCCTTTCTCCTAGACTTCATTCCTCCTGCATCTCTAGACTTAGGTAACTTTGAGTCAACCTTGGTCTTGGATGTAGTTGGTTGAGGTGTAGGGTTAGTCACAGAATCATTTAGCACATTTGGAATATGATAAGGCATGGATTTTGCATACATGTTATTCCACATAGGCATATTGTATGGCATTTGAGGCATACTAAATGCAGCAAGATAAGGATTGTTAAAATATGGCATGTTTGCAAAATGTGCATAAGGATTCTGTTGAGACATAGTAGGCATAGCATGTAGAGATGATGCAGACATGTTAGACATGGAAGAGGGTACAATTATGGGGGTTTTCTTAATAGATTTGCAATTAGCAGATAGATGATTAACACTACTACAATGCACACAGCTTTTTCTAGGAGCATACCTATCAGGTGTGTAATTGTTATATTTGTTAACACCTACCTTCCCATTTCTGTTAGATTTTCTTTTAGTTTCCTTTTTATCCTCAACCATCTTGAGCCTATTATTTAACTGTTCTAAGGTCATGTGCCCTATATTCACCTTACTGACATCTTTGGATGTGCTTGCTTCTTCTTTAACAAAGTTCTTGGAAGTTGAACCAAACTTTTTGTTGAGTTTCTTTAGATTTTCACTATTAGAAACATCTGCCTGTTTTAATTGAGGAACCTTCAACGGATGCTCATTTTCTTCCTTCAACGGATAACCTTCATCATCCGTTGATTCCACATCCGTTGACAGCCCATCAATTAATTCCAGTTTCTTTTTGTTTTTATCCCAGGAAGTTTCACAGAATGATTCAATTCCTTGGACCTTGGCAATTTGAGCACTAACATCCCTAGATGTTTTCCAGGCTTTAATCACCTCTTGCTCTCTCTTTAATTGATTAGAAAGTATTTCTACTTTCTTAATAGATTCAGCTAGTTCATTCTCAACAGATATACAATGCAGCTTGGTTTTCTCTAGGTCAATCAACTTATCTTCTAACATAGCATTTCTATTACTTAAAAACAGATTGTTCTCTTTAATCCTACTATTTTCTTTAGCAAGAGATTTAAGAGACACACGCAAATGATACAATTCAGTAGACATGTCATTAAAAGCATCATTGCACTCTTCTTTAGTAAGTTGTGTTACATCAGTAGTGATTACCTGAGTTGTTACCTGATTGCTTGATGAACTAACTTCATTTTCCTCAAAATCAGCCATGAGAGCTAAGTTGACATACTCCACATCTTCATTCTCTTCCTCTCCATCAGCTGCCCAATCTTTTTCTTGAGTAATGAAAGCCCTTTCTTTTTGCTTGAGCAGATCAAAATATTTCTTCTTGTAATCTACTTGGTCAAATTTCTTCTTTTCAGAAGTTGGCTTTCTGCACTCACTTGCAAAGTGTCCACTTATACCACAATTGAAACACTTGAACTTTGATTTGTCCACCATGTTCTTATGAGGTTTAGTGGCTCTAGTGTTTTTCTTAAACTTCATCTTTGCAAATCTCCTGGACAGAAATGCAAGATGCTCATCAACACTATCAGAGTCATCTTGACTGGAGTTGTCTTCATTCTCAGCAACTTGCTCTTTTCCTTTGCTTGATTCCTGATATCTTGTACCATCTTTGGAGTTTGATGTAGATCTCACAGTTTCTTGTCTGCATTCCCTCTCATTTTCAGCTACCAATGCAACTGAACTTCCTTTCTTTCTCCCCTTCTCCAATACCTCATCCTGTTCCAACTCTAGTTCATAAGTCTTCAAGATTCCATATAATCTTTCAAGAGTGAAGTCCTTATAATCCTGAGAGTTTCTTAAGGAGACAGTCATGGGTTTCCATTCCTTTGGCAAGGATCTTAAGAATTTAAGATTTGAATCCTTCACCTGGTACACTCTACCATACAGCTTCAATCCATTCAACAGCTTTTGGAATCTGTTAAATGTGTCATTTAAAGATTCATTTTCTTCAAAATGAAAATACTCATACTGTTGAATGAGAAGTTGCATCTTGTTCTCTTTTACTTGTTCTGTACCTTCACACAGCAGCTGAACTGTGTCCCAAACCTCTTTGGCAGTTGAGCAATTTATCACATTATCAAACATATCCTTGTCAAGACCATTAAACAAAATGTTCATAGCCTTCTTATCCTTGTGGACTTCTTCTGTGTCTTCCATTGTCCATTCTGCTCTAGGTTTTGGAATGGATTGACCAACAGCAATTGTGGCCGTAGCAACTGTGGCTACTTTGTGGGGAATGTGAGGACCATTCTCAATACAGTTTACATAACCTTCATCTTGGGAGAGTAGATGAAGGTGCATTTTCACCTTCCAGTGGTGATAACTGTCTCTGTCAAGAACTGGGATTTTTACTCCAATATCCTTCTTACTCATCTTTGTTAGATTCCAAGATCTTTAAACTCTTTGTTTGTCAAGAGCCTGCTCTGATACCAATTGTTATTTTTAGAGAACTAACAATGAGATTTACAGAAGGGGGGTTGAATGTAAATCTCAAAACTTTTTCAAGTTTTGAGCAGTTTATAAAGACTGTGTGTTCAAGATGAACAAGTGTGTGAATTGCTTTAAGCTGATACAGACAGATATATATTCAAACACAAATGTAAAGAACACAATAAACCTTTAAAAACTTTTCTGGTGGATTTGTTGTTCCACCAGAGATGGTATTTCAGAAATTCTGTGATCTAAGAATTTGATCACAGCTGCATCCTAGTACAAACTAGATAATTTTTCTCTCAAGATTTTTCTAAACAGCTCTGGAAAAATTCTTTTCTAATTACTAGCTACTACTTGGTTTATATGTTACCAAGTTTACAAGTGAAGATAAGGATATATATAATAATAAAGTAAGATCTCCACTTGTTTCTTCTCCAGTTCACTCCAGTACTTTGTTGACTTAATGTCTCTTTATACTAGAGTAGAACGGCTGCTTTTTCTGATGTTCCTGAAATTAGGCTGCCACATTTCAGTTATCTCTGTTCACCCACGTGCCTCTGTTTGTAGGTACAACTACCACTTATCAACGGTTAATCAACAGAACATCCGTTGAAGCTTTCATCCGTTGATGCACTCATCTGTTGAAGGATGTTATCCGTTGAAGCTTTAGAGACATCCGTTGAAGCTTAGCTTCTCATCCGTTGAAGGTCTTTAAGTCATCCGTTGATACCACTTCATTTATACAAAATTACAAGGCATGAAATATTTACAATTGGCCTTCCTATCTGCATATCTTCTAGTAGTCAACATGACTCATAGTTTCTCTCAACTTCTAAGAATTATATCTTAAATACAGAGACTGAAATATGCTACAACACTAGACTTATTTCTAAGTAAAGCTACACCATCAACGGATAGCCAAAGTGGTCTTATCCGTTGAGGCTACAGACACTGAATTTCTACTTAAGTGTTTTGTTAAACATATCATCAAACTAATGCACATATATTCCTAACATATAGGTTGCCCATGAGAGGGAATCACTTGTGAGAATCGGGAGGTCTAACTATAATTATACAGTTAAGGTCAATGAGTTATCTAAACTAGCTAAAGGTATCATTCTACCTGTGAAGAATCTAACACCCTATGAATAACGATTTCACCAGAAATAGTGACCAATATACCCTAGTGGATTTTATTTCCGTTAAGAAAGATTGAGTGTAAAATAAAGACTTTATCATAGGAGGAGCACACTACATGATATTATGAGTGTGCTTAATATGTTAGGTTATGATGGTTTAACTTAGAGATCGAGAGCGTTAAGAATTGATGGCATGTCTGCAATTAAATTGCGTATGATTATAATGAGCGATGGTTCGATCATAGAACCTACTAAAAGGACAGACCAATGAGTCTAGAGCAAAACTCTTCGGTAGAGATAATGTCAGAGACTACGTATATATACCCGCATACCTCTATGTATTCGGTACCATATGTTCACTTACACACACATGCCACTAAACTTACGGATTGCATTGAGATTCCTGAGAGATCTCTTTGATCTGTTCCCGGGGGAACTGGCCACTTATAATTCATGAAAAATTCATGTCATAGGACCCTATCGGCTTAGCAGATGATTTTGGAATAATATGGAATAAGGTCTTTGAGGAAAAGCACTGGAATGATAAATATATTTTTGGAACCGAATTAATAGATGACCTTGAAATGATGTTGAGAGACATGTAAGATAGAATGTGGAATTATGAAGTCAAAAAGATGGGATCATCCTTAGACTGGTAATGATAAGATTTAGGATAGTCGGTGACTTATTTTGGTATCGAATTACCGTCATGGTACTTCCTCCAAACCGTTTATCATTGTATTCCTTGATAAGTCATATTAGGCGATCCTTTTATTTCTCTACCTTAAACTTTTGATATGACCAACAACTTGAATAGTCTTTCTCCGTATCAAGACTTGTTCAATTCTTTTGTTTGATCCGTGAACTTATATTTAAAGTTTATGATTATCTTGTTCAGGCTCAGGCCTGCTATACTTTCTTTCAAAATTATCCAAGAAATTTCTTTAATTAACTTTTTGAGTAATCGACGAATATTCCTTTGAGAATATTAACATCTGATTTCCTTCATACTTACACTCTTCACTCGAGCTTGTATTTATTATCTATTTAAGGACATTGACCATCTAATATCCAGAAATTCCTCGTGAACTTTTATTCAATTCTAGATGACGTTGTATATTGAACATTAAAATCATAGTAAGGGTATCAATTTGATATTGGTATTCTGAATTCAATTCTTTTTGAGAATTTGATAAAGTATGTGAACGAGGCACCTCTGAGTGTACCATTTTATTGGCAATAAATATTTGATGAGGGGACATCGATTGTTCCGATGCCAAGACCACTCGATTCAGAGTTATAATTTCCTTTCTCAGACCAAATTTGAAAACTCTTTATTTCCAAATTTTCATCTAGATAGCCATAAATGTTTTCAGTCGTTACGATGTTGAGATTTTCTTTTTCGAAAAAACTGAAATATGCTTAGTTGCATATGTTCTCATGATCGACTAGTTAATTGTCCAAACTAGTCAAAATTTTAAGTAATATAATGGAAACCTAGTTAATCGTCCTAACTAGTTGCTATGTGCCAAACCAATTGAGCTGGCCATTTTCTTAGCCGATTGATAGTATTGCTTGATATGGACTAGTTATTATCCACTTCCAATCAAATTTTTATTATTACACAATGCATTATATATGAAAATTTAATTGTTGATGAAATTTTCAAATAATGATTTAATTGAGAGCTAACTAGGTCGCCCACTCAAACGAGGATTCATATCCAGTTTTATGAAATATTCTGTTCATGAAATTTCTATTCTTTCGTTTATATAATAAAATCCATTTAAAATTATAAAGTGATTAAAGAACAATGTACTTCCTTATTTTTTAATCTTTGGATAGAATTCCTTCTTTCAAAATAACATCATTTTGAGACCTTAATGGTTAACCTCTGGTAGATGATGTTATTCCAGATTTCATTCATTATTCGAAAAGAAAAGTATTCATTCAATGGGGAAAACTTACAAATATCATGCATATGATGTTAATATTCAGCAATCATTACTTTTAAGGGATGTTCTCTATAATATCATAATATAAAATTTTAAGGACATGGAATAATAATCCTTGTTGTATTCTTTCTTCCAATTCATATATCTTTTGAGTATTGCGACTCTTTTATTCAGAGGTCATTATTTCTTGAGATACCCGATTTGAAAGTTTGTTAATATTGTCTAAACTACATCGATATCGCAAAAAAAAAAGTCATTCTTCCAAGGCTGATTGCCTTCCAAATGAAAAGAGGTATAGTTGAGAACCGATTGTTGTATTATGAGATTGAAAACTCAGTGTTATGATTGTGCCATTAAAACATATTGATGGGTAAAATTATGTAATGAGGGAATAATATTTTAGAACATATCGTACAAATCTTTAATATGATTAAAGAAGGAAAATATGAAAGATACTAATGTGATTAGTGAAATTACGCTCTTACAAAATTTTGTTGGAATGAGTACTTAATGGATTTGGGAACGACCAAGCGTGTATGAATTTGAAGAATAAGGTTTCCAAAAGTAAAGGTAAGATTAGTAACAACCCGACATAAATAATATCTAACGATAAAAGAGGACTTTGTGTAAAATATAATGATACGTCTATGCAACTTAAGGACCATGACATAAGGTGTCCTAACAATGATCAAGAGTAATCGCGATAAGGGTCGCACTGAAAGGGACAAAGAGTTTAACTTATGAGGAAAATTTGGGAATTTATTTATTATTTATTTTTGAAAGTGTACACTTACAATGAACATAAGGTAGAGACTATATTCAAATTGATCAAGGATTATGATTGAGAAATCTATTATCATCAAGGAAAGGCCAATGTGGTGGCCGACACTTTAAGTAGGAAAAGATAGATTGAGGATGACAAATCTCAGGGAAAAAAAATGAATGAGAAGGATCGCACGAATGAATTTTGAAGTTAAGACAATGTGAAGAGAACCCTTTATTACATAACGGGAAGAATTAATGATGTCTAGAAACTTAAAAGGATGTTAGTCATGACTGAATATGAAAAGGGATGTCATTGACGTGGTTGAAAATGAAAACGGAATGACAAGGATTAAAATTTTGGCGATTGCGACTTGTAAATGACCCGAATGGGAGAAAGAGTTTTGTATAATAAATTTTGAAATAGGATTATCAACAACCAAGTAAGCCATCGTGTTAGTTCTGAAGTATAAGTTATAGGTTAAATAAGACCGCTTATTTTATTATGCAAATGATAGATCTCCACTCGACAAAAATTTTATGAACATTGAAGAGATAATTGGTGACTGAGAGACCCCGTGGAAATTGCGTCACGTAAGAACCCAAGATTTAATTTCACAGCTGGATTATTTCCCAAAGTATTTGGTGAAAAAGAACAAGCAGAGGCCCAACTTAGAGTTCTCAAATTGACAAGTAGAGCGAGAGAACTATCCAGATCATTAGAGATATGTCTAGCGGCTTGACATTTTATTTAGGAGCGGTTGGGAGAATCGCCTATCATTAACAAAAAATTCTTGTAGATATACTTACCATGCAAGCGTAAGGAAAAGAGCTGCTAATATCTCTTACGAAGGACAAAGTGGAAAGATGAAGGATGTCATTGTTAGAGCTGACTAAAGGCAAAGAAGATCGTACATGCCCAGTAAAGGCCACTTGTACCAGTTCCCAATAAAAGCGGATACGTCTAAGGCGCTAGAGAGAATAACGAATACGACCCGGAAGGTATCATAGTACTATAAATGTTATACGGGAAATGATAAAAGAAGTCTGACAAATAACGGAAGCTGAGTGTTCCAAGATTCTAAAACATATCATTCAATTACGTACGAAATGGTACTTCCTTCGAGATGGAAACGGGACCACTATGTGTCTTACATGACTATTGGGGGAAATGTTAAACCTGATGCCAAGTATGCGACAAAAGGCGAGCGTGTATGACATCCACCAGAATTTCTTACATAAGCAATCGACAGAGATAATATATCGGAATGAAAAAACATTGAGGAATGGGACTTCAACACGAGTAAGAGCACGTAAAGGGAACTCAAAAGCGGAAGAACCATTCAAGTAATGAAATATATAGTAATAGTCCATTTTGTAGATTTTAGAGGAAGAAGAACTGACCGGTTGGCGTTAATTGAATTACCGACAATAATGAGTTATCAACTGAGCATTGGAATGGCTATAAAGCTCTGTACGGAAGAAGGAATCGTTCTTCCTTGGGTTGGGAAGAATTTGGTAAGCAGAGGATACTTGGACCCCAGTTAAGTCAAAAGACCAAAGAAAATCACAGACCTTATTGGAACCCAGCTAGTGGGAGCCCGGAATGAATAATAGAGATATACAGATCAGAACTATTAGGACAGAGAGTATGAATTAACAGACTAGGTTTTGTTGAAAGTGTCTCCCTGGGAGGGAGTGATGAGATTTGAGAGGAAGGGAAGGTTAAGAACAATGATTATTGGATAGTTTGAGATCTCGAAAGAGAAAAAAGGAAGTTGGCATAGGAACTAGCACTACCCCTGAATCGTTGACAATTTTATATTCGGAATCATGTGACTATGTTAAGAATCAAACCAAATCCAATTCCAGACATATGATTACAGCTAGACCCAACATATGTGGATAAGAGAGTAGAAGATCAGGGTTTGCAAGGAACGAGTGCCATGACACCTAGTCGTTGAACGAGCAAGAGTTTTATGAAAAGATCAAATTCTGAAAAGTCAACATGAGGACTAGAGTCTACATGGAAAGAAAAGTATCCCCACCTTTTATTGAACTGATTCCGGGACGGAATCCCTTTAAGGGGGGAAGACTATAATAACCCAAATTTTTAGGACTTTTTTTAACGATGAATGAATAGTAATCCTAACGATCGAGGAAAAACTTTTTAGCCACACTATATTAAAGTATGAAAATTAAGTTTTCGAGTTCATATTATGGTTATACATATTAAATGAGTGTATGTAAAACTCGTTAGTTCTCGAAGAAAACCAATATTACAAAACGACCTTATTTTACGGACTATCGCGGAATACGAGAATCACATTATGATTAAGAATTTAGAATCCTACAAATAAATCCCAAGTGCAAGATTATAAAATATAAGGAAATTATAAGAAAGGATTACCCCGCGAATCACTTACGAGGATTTATCATAATTACGAGAATTTATCATGACTGCGAGGAAGCAACCAAGTAATTATGTAATGAATGAATAAAAGAACCAAGGCCATGCAAATTCCATGAAAATACAATTCAACCTAATTAGCAACAAATTATCCGAGCTAGCTGATTAAATCAAAAGCTAGTAGAAAACTACTTTCCTTAAAATAAGGGTTCTTGTTTTTAATCATGATAAAACTTGACATTTGGTGTGCAAGCTAGGTCTAGACTTGGAAAAAAAACTTGTTCCATACACCTTGAACATATACAAAATACATACAATTTTCACCACACTTTCAAAGGAAGCCAAGAGAAACTTCTCCCCCCCTATCTTTCCTTTCATTCGAATTTTTCAAGAAAGCTAAGGAAATAGAAATAAGAATCTCAAGCTTGGCTCATGGAACAATTCTCAAATTAATTCTCAAGCTTCCTCATCATCAAACTAAGGTAAGATAAATTTTTCATCCAATTATATTGAGTTCTTCCTAGGTTAATAAATTGGTAAAGATGATGATGAATAGTTAATATATTTCATATATTGTTGTTGGTTGTTAATTAGTGATTCAGAGTTTTAACGAAACAGGATCGTTAACGTAACGACGATATACCGCCCGAATCACGACACTAAGTTTTATGCAAAGTTACAGAATATATAAACTGTGTTTTCCTGAAAGATAAGACTTGATAATGATAGAGCTTGTTGTAAGGATCATTTAGACCTTGAGCCACATGATTTCGATTTACGGTTAAAAAAATTAGGTCCATTTTAGTAAAAATGATTAACGGAACAAAAACTGATACGAATTACGAACTTTAAAAATATAAATGATCGACTTTAGATTATTTTAAAATCATGAAAATTTTAAGAAGAGTATGAGATGGATTATACAAACTTCCATAACAATTTCAAGTTAAAATATTGATTTTTCAATTTTATAAAAATGTCAGAGCCGAGGTCGCACAGAGTAAGAATGCCAAACACAACCCACTGTTAAAAACTCCTTCTTAGGGATTTTAACCCTCTTCCCAGAAAATTTATTTTTAAATAATATGTTCTAAAGGTTGTCTAGATCATACACGCGTAAATAGTGCATCAATTGAGTTACCGGTTTGAGAGAAATTAATATTTTAGTGAAAACATTATGAATAGTAAAACTCGGTAGTTGACCGAACTTTTAAAATTTTTTCCAGCTAATTAAATTTATATTTTCAAAGTGAAACTTTTATGATAAATAGTAAAAATACTCAAAAATCTCCTTGAGGAGATTTTTATTAAAGTATTAATTTTTAGATTTATTAAAAATATTAGAGTGCGAGTCGAGTAATATTAACATTCGGTAAAGTCAATCTTGGAAAACCACTTTGACCGTCTATTGCAACCAAGGGTTGATAGTTATTTCGAGTAGGTCGAATATCGAAAATTCTTAAGTATTAAACTTATTAGTAAATAAGTCATTGATGGGATTAGTAATACTGTTTGAGATTATGATATTTGTTGATTAGAAAACTCGGAACAAGTGAAAGTCGGAAACGTATCTTGGACTCTAGGCAAGTTTATAAACCCTACTTTTTAAGAAATGTTGTGTTGTGATTGGTTTTAAATAATACAATATATGCATGATGAATTTTTTATGGTGTTTTACAGATTGTTATATATTGAGTCATAAGATATGATGATTTTGGTATAGTAAAAATACCAGATTTGAAATAATATATGTAGACCAAGAGTCAGTTGGTGTAAGTTTATAAGAACCCGGACGTATTCCGAAGGTGTTTATATTTGAGAAATGTTAACGCTGGCGAGTAGAGTGGCGTATATATTGTAGATTGAGAGACGGTCGGTATGTAATATTTAAAAACCCGTAAGTATTCCAGAGATGTTTTGGACAAGTAAAGTCCATACTTATTTTATTCCAAGGGACTCGATGTTTTATTGCGATGTATTAAATACCTCAAATTTATTTAAATTGATTTCCAAAGATCGTATTCCCTCAATTATATTTAATTACTCGATCAATGAAAATTATTTTAAATATTCATTTAAATAGAGTATTCTCCAACAATTATTTATTTCAAACTCAATTATTTTTAATTAATGTAACTCCCGTGAAATTTCGAGTAAGTAAATTAGCATAACATTTTCTTTTATTCTATGACTTAGCACGATACATGAACTTATTGGACTGTTAGATAGATTAAGCTTGGGGAACGTGAGAGGATTTTTTTTTAAAATTATTGCATATAATTTGATAAAGTATTATTAAGAGTAATAAACTTTATTATTTCAACATAATATTACAAATTTTCTCAATAATCAATCTTATTGCTTTACGCTGTCGAGTACTTTGGAAATGCATCAAGAGCATGTTATTAGTAAAATGATTTCGAATTCTATTTCGGAGAATTTTGTTAATTTATTATTACCTGTGAATTGATATTCATTAGTTAATTATTTTGATGGCAAGAGATCAAAGTAGTTTAATAGGTAAATAGACTCCTTGTATTTAATTTTCCTAATCGTGTAATTTATAAGAAGGAGCACTACATTTGAATTATTAACACATCAAGTACAATATTATTTTTTATTTTATTGATGGGACTTCTCTTGGTTATAATATTCATAGAATTATTAGTTTTGTGTACAAATTATTATTAAAATATTGGATGGACTTTAGATGCTTATAATTATTTATATTTTTATTCTATTATATTTCCCAAAATTTGTTAAGGTATAAGGAATTTATTTTGTAAATTAAGTCCCAATATTACTTTTAGAATTATGTGATAAATTTAACAGTAACATTTTATTTTATCTAGACTTGTTTCGTAAATTAAATAATAAGTACTTCTTTTCTTTAAATTATTTTACGAATTTCGTGAGTTAACAAATATTCAATTTATTCCCTAAGTATATTTTGTTTTCAAAGAAATAGAAGTGTAGACTATAGTATTATAGCAAAATATAGATTAAAAGGAGCTAAGTAATAAAAGACCATATATATATATCCTTACTAGTAAAATTATATTTTGTTTATTATGTAGAAATCTCTTGGGAATTCTAGAATGATCTCCCAATGGTTAAATTAACCCACTTTAGTTAATTATTAAATCTATAAATAGGATTAACCCACCAAACACACCATCAATTTTCCAAAAGAGAGAAGTTTCATCACTTACGAGCACAAAATTAGTAAATTATAGTTGAGTGGGTGGTGATCAATCAAAGATCAAGGAGATCATTTTTGTGAAAAGTTAGAAATGGCAATCAAGAGAGAAGTAATTTGGAATAAATTAAATCCACAAATTTTATTTAAGGTAATTTCCTTGAAATCATTCTCTAATTAATAGAGTTATGATTTTATTTGTTTTGAATTTATAATCAAGGATCATGTAGGATATGCTTAAATAAATTTTTATTTTGTGTGATGAATATTAATAAAATGCTATGAATTAATCTATGTAATTGTGTTGGGTCATTAAAAACCCAATGGGCTATTAGGGTCCAATATCTTGGATTTGGGCTTTATCCCCAAATTGTACTAAAATAGGTTAAAATATAATTTGAGTGTTTAATTATTATTATGAATTTGTTTAAGGGAGTGATTGATTTATTTTGTGGAGAATGAAAGGGGGAATGAATGATTGAATGAAGAGAGTAGTCGGAGGGTTGGATGGCCGGAGAACCACCGCCTCAGCCACTTTGGTGGCGTTGGTGGCCGGAAACAGAGAGATAAAAGGGGGAGGAAGAATCTGTGTATGTGATATATTGTGTATATTTCTGTGTGTATTTGCATGTATATGCGGGTGTGTTGGAGGGGGAAACAAAGCCACCGCCACCTTTGGTGGGGGTGGCGTGGTAGCGACGGGAAAGAAAGAGAGGAGGCACATAGAGAGAGAGAGAAAGAGGGCGAATGAGAGAGAGAGCGAGAGAGAGGAGGGAGAGAGGGGGAGAGAGAGGAGAGAGAGGGGGAGAGAGAGAGGAAAGAGAGAGATCATCAGAAAATTTTAATTTGGCCAAAAAATTGGTTCGGAAATAATTTTTGAAAAACGACGTTCGAAAAATGATAGATTGGGTAGATTTTAATAAATTTCAAGAAGAAAACGGGTTAAAAGACCCCGCCGGAAAGTTACCGACCGGCGACCGGACGGTGGCTGCCATGGCTTCCAGCGATGTGGCAGTAGAGAAGAAGGATGATGGTGGGGTGGGTGGAAAATATATTTGTGGATTAAAATAATAATGTACTAATAATAATGTAATAATAATAAAATGTAATAATAATAAGGGAATTGTATTTGGAATTATGGTGTGTAATTAAAATGTATAAAAATGGTTTTTGAAGAGTATTGTGATGGATTTTACTTCGTATTAAAAACTGTATTTTAAGAGTATTCCCGAAAATATAAGATTTTTGAATAATATAGTTAGCGCGATGTGAATTTGAATTTGACTCTAGATTATTAAAATAAATTAATTAGGTTATTATTAAATATTAAATATTACCTCGATACATGAAATATTTATAATTTGTGAATAATTAATTTGGGATATTATCTTTCTTTAAAAAAAAAACAATTTATAAATATAATTTGAGGACAAGAGTGGAGTTAAAATATTTAAGGAACTAAATAAATCATCCTAACGCATGAATAATTTCCAAGAAATAATAAAAATTTATTTGAGTCCTAGCAAATAATTAGTGACTGAAATGAGTACTTGAGAAATTGATGGTTTATTTACCATCAATATTTATTTAATATGTAAGGTTCATTAAATTATTGTTTTTGGATATTTGTACTAAAAACTTTTGTATGGATCATTATATTTAGAAGTACGTGATGTTGGAATTAATTAATCCGAGAAGGTGAATTTCCACTGCTAGTGATCTATTGTAAAAAATAAGGCAAGTTTTCTATGCTCTTTTCCTGCTTGACTTATATATTTATTATTTTGGGTGAATATTACGGATTTAAATTCTAAAACCTTATTTGTGATTATTTTCTTTCGAGAAAATTTCTTGAATTAATCATTTGCTGAATTCCCTATTTACAACAAAAATAATAACTTGTATTCATGACTGCTCCTATTGCTCAGGAAAGTTAACTCAATTCTCTTCAAACAAATATAAATTTCTATATTCATTTTAACATTCTAGAATCTGCATCGATTCATCAGTTAGATAGATTGTTTAAACTCTTTTCTTTTATCAATTCATTGAACCCTTCCAAAATTCATGAATTATAAATTGATTAATTATTATTTCCTTCTAAAACACATTATTTTTTGTTATATTCTGGAAACCTTCGATATGATATTTTTATGGACATGATTATTCTCATTATTCAGAATAATCTCTATGTTTGGAATGTATCGATATATCCTTCATATCGATGTTATAGTGATACATTTACCGAAACAAGACACTGGTTTATTGGTCGATCCAGAAGATGTGATGTGATTTTTGAAAAAATGTGATGTGATGTGAATTGAAATTTAATCGGGATAAGTTCATCTATACTGGTCAACGTGGGATTTGAACCACGGAAATTATTGTGACAGTCCAATGTACGGACATATTATTCAGCTCGAGTGCAGCCGAGGGTTATATGCTAGCAAGTGTGTGTTAGGCGTTCTTATGACGAGTCGTGATCGGGTGAGCGTAAGATTCGCAGGAGGATGGTACACTATAATATTTGATCACATCATTGATGTACCGGGGATGGAAAACAACCAGTTAATCTTGAATCATGTGGTATTATGCCAGATAAGAATTTCTGTATATGATTGTGATGTGCTGGCTATTTTTCTCTTGACATTTCGAATTCTTTTTGCTCTTAAAAATTGTTGTCATCGTTTAAATTTGATAGTCAATCATACTTGTTGAGCACTCGGTTGCTTACTCTTTCTACTCTTGTATTCTCCAAAGCAGTGAAGAATGAAGTTGACAGGCCATCAGATCAGTCAAGGCAGAGAAAAAGGAAGGAACATGTTTGTGATGACATCCTCTAGTGGATTGCCACATAAGTAATATAATATAATAAAATAGAGCTGTTATTCAGACTTGTAGTAAGTTCCTGATTCCTATGTAATAAATAGATTGTGTGAGAGATTCGATCTTGAGATCTTGAGATTCCTATGGTTTGTAATAATTATTACGACCGGTATTTAAGTACTCGTAATAGAGTTGTATCTAGACAATTATGTGTAAATATTTTAAACTTTCATGAATATTTGTCAACTAAATGTCTATGTGGCCCAGGGTAGTAGAATATTATAAATCGATAAGCGAAGTGTTTTATCTGAAATTTTTGTGTGTGATTTCAAGATATTATTGGTTGATGAAAACTACTTTTTAAAAATATATTTTCTTTAAAATTTTAATAGTGATCTCATTAAATTTCTAAAATTCCAAGCTATTTAATGGTAAAATTCTTGTAATTTATGGAATTATATTTTTATTTATAAAAGTCATTCTTTTAAATGATATTTGGAATTGTGAATAAATATCTGTTGATTACTAAATTGTCCTTGCATACATTTGATCATTCAAAAGGAGAGAGGGACACTAATGTCATTTTTAACCCCACTAACTTCTTTTCTATTAACCAATTTACTAAAATAACCTTGCATGCAAAAACTAGGTTATTTTGGAGGAAGGGTAACTTGGTCCTTACTCACTCCACTATATAATCAACATATAAAAACACATAATCATATCAAGTGGAATTATTCTAGAGATCAAACACTCAACCAAGCCACTTTCTTTCTCTCCCTCCTCTCTTTTTTCTTCTCTCTCGGCCGAACAAAAAACACGCACACACACTCAAACTTCACTCAATATTTCAAGATCCTAGTGTAATCTAACCCTCCAACCTTTTTTCAAGTTATATTTGTAAGGTGTAGAAATTTAAGTGATTAAGTGTTGCATGTCTAGTTTATTTAACAACTCAAGTGGAAGGCCTTAATTCTTGTGAAACTAAGGTCCAAACCATGAGATACATTATTTTTGGAGAAGTTAATGGTGTGTGAAGTGTTATAATCCCACCATTCCCCTCCTCACCATTCGGCTATGGATTAAAAAAGAGTCGAATGGAGATAAATTAAGTTGTTTTCTTTGCCTTTAGTATAAAAATCATGTTTCCAAGCTTATATCTTGATTTAAGTTAATGCATGTCAATGATCCCCATGTTTTCAAGTCTTGCATTTTAGTATAAACTCATGTATACCACTTTTTGTTTTTACATATAATTATATAAATGCTTGCATGTAAGTTTTAGGTTGTGATCTAAAGATATTAGTAGAGTACTATCAAGTTTAAATGATTTCTTGGCTATATGTTCAAATTTGTGAGGTTTTAGTCTTGATATTGCTTTGCATGCACTAGGTAATGACTTGCCTTGATATATTAAAGTATGATAAGTTGTTAAGGGAGCATAATTTATGGGTATCATGACTTGGTTTGAAGTTAAAAATTCAAATATATGCATGTTAAATTCGAAAATAAAATTGTCATGCATGCATAGTTGTATCTATATATCATTGGTTATTATGATTTTTGGAGTATGGAATGATCTCTTAAGTAAATGGTAGGTTGAATAATAGAGAGTGTAATTTAGTTTTGTTGATCCTTGTTGTGAAGTGTTTAGGGCCGAATGGGAGTAAGGGAGGAAAGGTAGTTTAGCTTGATTGTTGAGTTGAAGTTTTGGTCAAAAGATTGGAGTGTTTTGAGTATGCATTTGTGAGGACCTAGGAGGACCAAGCTCCATAATTTTGAGGCATAGTATAGGCTTGAGTTTAGTATCCTTAAGTTGAGAATACTCTTTGGTTTCATGGGTGCATTGGTGTAAAACCGAGAGTAACCCAAAATAGAGACAGTTTTGGAGTTAGTGTGTTTAGGGTCCAATTTAGGATTGGTTTTGGGTAATTAACCTCATTCCTTGATAGGTAAAGATATAATGGAGTCTAGGGAAGCTTATTAATCCATTAGAACCAACCTTAGAGCAAGATTAAGGGGTTTTAAGTTGGGTAAAACAGGGCAGTTTGTAAAGTTGCAATCGGCAGAATTATGTCAACTTTATAGGAAGCCATAGGTGAGCCCAAGTGATTCCTTAGTGTCAAACCAAGTTTGGGAGTTAATTTTATGAGTAAGGAGTTAGGAAAAGTATGATTTTAGTGAATTCACTAAGTATAAGGGTTCGAATTTTCCAAGGCACACAAGGTGGTGCTGAATGGTGCTCTCGGGAAGGTTAGGCTTATGTGAGGTATTTGTGAGTTCAAGTAGGTGAGGCCTAGTGTGTCTTGTTATATTTAATATAGTTAAAGGTCATTATAAGTTAATATTCTAAGAAGACTCGAAAGAATTGATTTATAGTATCTAGGAATTTCAAGGTTTGATGTCTAAGATTGAGGAATAACAAAGATCGAGTGGTCAAGGGTAGAGTGTCTTGAGATCATTCGATACTCGTATGATTATGTGAATTTTATGCCATTTTGATATGTGACTAATTTTAATGATATATTATTATGTGCAATAAGTGGTTATGTGATAGAGATGCTTGGTAATAAGTGAATTCCTGCATATATGTTGTATTAAAGTCGAATAGTATAAGAGTCATTCGAGTTGTGTATATAACCTTTAGTAATGAGGTTGTATATATGTGTAGGTTCAAGAGAAGATAGAGGAAAAAATCTTGCCATCAAATTCGATTAGGGGAGCTCAAGGTTGCTTTTGTGTAGCTAAGGTCGTTAGGAGAGGCAAGTGCACCTCCCCTTCATAACTTATTTATGCAAGTGTCCCTACCTTCACTTATCGTTCAAGTTATCTTTTCTTTAAACTATATTATGCAAGTGCACCTCCCCTTCATAACTTATTTTATACAAGTGTCCCCACCTTCACTTATCATTCACGTGATGTTTTATTTAAACTATGTTATGCAAGTGCACCTCCCCTTCATAACTTATTTTATGCAAGTGTCCCTACCTCCACTTATCGTTCAAGTGATGTTTTTTTAAACTATATTATGCAAGTGCACCTCCCCTTCATAACTTATTTTATGCAAGTGTACCTACCTTCACTTATTGTTCAAGTGATGTTTTCTTTAAACTATATTATGCAAGTGCACCTCCCCTTCATAACTTATTTTATGCAAGTATCCCTACCTTCACTTATCGTTCAAGTGATGTTTTCTTTAAACTATATTATGCAAGTGAACCTCCCCTTCATAACTTGTTTTATGCAAGTGTCCCTACCTTCACTTATCATTCAAGTGATGTTTTCTTTAAACTATATTATGCAAGTGCACCTCCCCTTCATAACTTATTTTATGCAAGTGTCCCCCTACCTTCACTTATCGTTCAAGTGATGTTTTCTTTAAACTATATTATGCAAGTGCACCTCCCCTTCATAACTTATTTTATGCAAGTGTTCTATACCTTTCAAATTTATTTAAGCAAGTAGCCCTCTTTTATACTCATTTTATGCAAATGTTTTCCCCTATTAAAAAATATATTATGCAAGTCTCTCAACCTTATCATCCATGATTCCAATTTACTTTCACAAGGAAATGCTTATATTTATTGATGCTCTTAAATTCCATATGCATGTACCTACTATCCCACTTATAACCATTCCAAGTGATGTCCCCTTTCAAACTTACCTTATGCAACTGTTGTGACATATTTTATTGATTATCGTAATGATCCTTTTTCGATACTTTCTTCCTTAGTCATTGAATCATTGATATTTATCCTTGATGACCCCACTATTGAGAACTTGTTGGTAAGACTGCGTAGCTGTATGAACAGTTACGTGATAACTCAACACGATAACAACACTAGAACATGACAGGTTAATAATACTACGTCTACACAAGAAATCGGGAAGAATGAAGACAAGGCAAATACAAAGAATCAGAAGATTAGAAGAAAGCCTGAAGTCTGTCTACAGGTCATTGAAAGAAGTTCTTTAATATGATCATGCCTCAGTGAAGAACAAAGGTTAAAGACTTTCAGGGTTTCAGAAAGGTTGAAGATTCAGTATACAAGTGCTACCGGCAGATTTCAGTGTATTGACATTGATTGAAGATAGACAGTGTTCGAAGCATAGGAATCTGAAGAATTGAAGACAGGGTATAGACAGAGGTTAATGAAGACGTTGTCTAAAGTACCAGAAAGGATTTCAGTGAAAGTACAGTTGTTTATTGACAGTCAGTGTTCGAAGCAACAAAGTTAAGGCAAGCTTAACAATGTAATCAAGGCTATAATACGAAGACCTGAATCGGGGTTAGTCGTTTGTGAACCAGATCAGTTGCACTAGGCGTCAACATCTCGTGAAAGGAATCTGGGTATTATTTATAGAAGGATTGTTAAGTTGAGGAACGTACTTGGATTGAACGTTTATATGTTAAAGTATGAGAAGAGGTGCGCGGGGTATACAGCTCAACAGCTCAGGGGACTGGCGAAACTCAAAGTTTAATTGTTAAATTAAATAAATTATTTAATGGACTTTAATATAATTTATGTAATAAACTTAAAATGATTTATCTTATAAACTTTAAATAAGTTTATTTTATAAATCTAAATTAGTTTATTTATATAAGTTATATTTAAGTTTATTTTATAAATTAATTTAATTATAATTTAAACTTAAAAAGAAAAGAAACAAAAAAAATAAAAGAGAAAAAGAAAAGAAACAAAAAAAAGAAAAGAAAAGAAAAGAAAAAGAAAATAGAAAAAGAAAAAGAAAAGAAAAGGAAAACAAAAAAAAAAGAAAAAAAAAGAAAAAGAAAATAAATAAAAGAACAAAACAAAACATGTACATGATTGTACATGTGGTTGTTAAGTTCAACTAACAGGATTGTTAGTTTTTGTTTTTAGTATTATACACCACCTGGTCGCCACACAAGTGAAGGTTACTTGTGTTTTTGTAATGAACTAGTAAAGCAGGTGTCGCCACAGAGCCCCCCTATCGCCACACACTCTTGTCGCCACAGAAGGTTTGGTCACCACACAGAGTACTCATTCTCAGCCACACAATTTTATTATGTATAAAGTCTACACTTTGCAGCAGATCTGGAGAGTACTGTTTATCTTCTTCTCCAACAAAAAGAGAGCTGATAAAATAAGAAGCGGAGATTTACAGAGGAGTTCAAACTACGAGAATATCCGTTTAACTTCTCACCGGAGTAACGTTATAATGCACGATTCAATTCTTGTATATTCTTAGGGGCATTATAATCGTTACCCGGTAATTAAATCCTAGTACAAACAAAAGCTAGATTATTGTATAGGATTTGATTTGTAAATCTTTGTAGTAGCTAGGAACTTTATTGTTCTTAGATTGTAGCCGGTTAATTTATTTACCGGAGTGTAGAAACACCCTCGAGGATTTATATACGAATATATATTTCCCCGAATATTTTGTGTTCCTCGTTTTTATCGTTCCAAACACTATTCCTCTCAAGAACACGAAACACTAACCGAGCACTAAATATTTTATCCGCTAAAAATTCGAAAGAAGTTTTAATTTAGTGATTATCGTATTCAACCCCCCTTCTACGATAATTCGGGACCTAACTGTTGGATTTTTAACGCAGCGGGGTCATGGTAAAACACTTTTTACACATACAAAATCCAAATAAAAGCATATAAATCGTGAATAAAAATTCGAGGGATCGAATCTAACCTTTTAAAATAATTCGGAGACAACGATCAGAGATCCTTAGCAGTTGCTCCTCAAGTGTGAAGCACTCTATCGGTATCCACCAAGAAAACGATGTTAAGGAGGAGGAAGGAGGTGGAGAGAATTGGGTTTTCCAAACTTTTTGGGTTTTTTTGGGTTAGAATAAAATTAGGGTCTATAATAGTGTATTTATAGGCAAAATTTTCAGCTGAAATTTTCCCATAAATAATATTATTATTATCCCATTTATTATTCTCATTAATAATTAAAACACCTTTTAATTATTAATCCTTTTTCTAAACACTTTAGAAATAATTCTCTCTCTTGATTTAATTTCCAAAAATGAAATCCTTTAATTAATAATATTAAGAACTTTTCTTAATTAATTTATAATCAATTAAATCTCATTTAATCAATTATTAAATTTGCCAATTAATTATTTATTTCATAAATAAATAATTATCAGCCATTATTAATTAATTCCTCCACCATTAAATCATTCTCTTTTTATGGTGTGACCCTGTAGGTTCAATATTAAGCCGGTAGTAGAAATAAATAATAATAAAACTATTTTATCATTATTTATATAAATTCTCTAATTTATTAAATATGATTAATTAATTAATCACATTTATTCTACATCGTGAGTGATGCTTCTCAACATATCACGACTATCCGGATAATATGAATTCACTGCTTAGAATACCAAGAACCTGTCAGTGAATAGTTATCGTACAATAAACTCCTTCTACCCTACAATGTTCAGATTAAATACAAGGCATGAATCTCGTGTCAAGCCTATCTAATTCAATCACTTGCTTACCATTTACTATGCGTAGTTCTATGCAAATTAGAAACTCCTTTCTAATTTCATTCACTCTGGCCAGATATTCCTGAAATAGCATAAGTGGATCAGCTTTGAACATTCGCTTCCTTCACTGGAAGGGGTAGATCCTTTATTGATCATACACTATCTTCGTGTACAAATTCCTATACCCAGAAGAGCCTTAATAATTTTCCCTGGAGACTAAGAACTAAACCAAAGCATAGTTCAGTATACACAAGATGACTATGATGACCTCAAGTCTAAGGATACTTGTACAACTATCACTATATGAACAACTGCTGACACGTGAGTGAACTCCATCAGTTGTTCAGCTGTGTGAGTCATGTTCAGTGAACTTATTCTATAATAAGCACCTACATACTAGCTATAGTGTCACCACACAAATGTCTATGAGAACAGACATCCTTCATAATGAAGCAAGCATAGTATGTACCAATCTTTGCGGATTATTAATTACCAGTTAGTAATCCTATGACCAGGAACTATTTAAGTTTAGAGTTATCATCTTTTTAGGTCTCACTATTATGATCTCATCATAATCCATAAAAAGCTTTACTTTAAACTATGATATATCTTATTTAAACACTTAAATAGATAGAGCCCGTAATAAAAACAAAACAAGTCTTTTATTAATATTAATGAAATCAAAACAGATTACATAAAAGTTATTCCTAAATCCTAATACATGATTGGACTTAGGACATATTCCTTTCACTAACAATTGGTATCAGAGTTGACTGATTGATACACAAATTAAGATCCTTAAATCAATTTATTTTATTAATTTTTATTTACATAAATTTATTTTGTAAATTTGATTTACAAATTTATTTTATAAATTTAATTTAAATAATTTTATCTTATAAACTTAATTTAAATAAATTTATTTTATAAATTTAATTAAATTACTATTTAAATTTTAGTAAATAATATTTTTAATTTAACTTGGTTTTCGAATTTATAGGCTGCCAGTTTTGTTTTATTGTTTTGTACTTGGAATTAGGAAGATGTACTGTAATTCACGTACAACGTAAACAAACACAGCAGGTTTTTGTGTTAAGTCACGCGCGGGTCTTGATGTTGAGCAGCCTCCGTGTGTATACCACGCGCGGCAGTTGAACTGGGAATCAGCACTGGTTGTTTGAAGGGTGAACACACGCGCGAGGAAGAAAGGCGTACAGTGGTTTCCGAATTCACACGATTTTCTACACGCCTATCTCTTTTATCTATAGCGACTTAGATGGAGAAAATTGTCGCCACAGAAACTGCTTCTCAGTTAAGTCAGGAACCGAGCCTTCTGAGTCGCCCCAGAATCTTGTCGCCACAGCCCTTAAACATTTTTGTAATCCCATTAATTTTTTATTTCTAATTTATTTATTTTTCTTTAAAATTTAAATTTCTTAAATTTAAATTTTTCTTAAATAATAATTTAAACTTTATTTAATTTTTAAGAAAACTCGAAATTCTTGAAAATTAGATTTTATGTAAATATTTATTTTTTGATTAATTTATTTTCTAAGAAAATTAAATAAATTTAAATTTCTTAAATTTAATTTTTTCTTAAATAATAAATTACATTTTATTTAATTTTTAAGAAAATTCGAAATTCTTGAAAATTAGATTTTATGTAAATATTTATTTTTGATTAATTTATTTTCTAAGAAAATTAAATATATTGAAAATTTAAATTTCTCTTAAATATTAAATTAAGGGTACTCAAGTGGTGGTAGACTCAGGATTCCTCCGGGTTTTTAAAGTGGATTTTAATCTTCTGAAGAAAACAAAGACTATGTGCTATTCAGACGGAAATTTCCCGAATACGGAAATTATAGATAATGGTTTTCTTACTCCAAGGGAACTGATTTCAAGACCTACAGACGAAAATTGTGGAACCTCCTCAAAGGCTACTCCATAGGATACCACTGGGTTTTCAGACGTAGGGATTGAATGAATTTTCGACGGGTACAATTTTTCTCGGAGATTTTAAGACAACTCTATGATTCCAGATTATACAGTCACACAGTGGTTTGTACCTATGCTATATTTATCCGGGAATCAATGAGATCATACAGGCAGGAATTGTGGAGGTCAGAGAGATCATGAATTGTGGAGGTCAGAGAGAATAGTGGGGACAACCAAACATCTCAGTTACAGACAGTAAAATTGGAACCTCGGGACAGAATGTAGGAGTCACTGATATCTGAATCAGAAGAAGCTCGGGTAGAAGTACTTGGGGGACTGAACGTCGCGGCAGTGTTTTACTTGTCAGGGAAGTTTGGTCGTATCAGATTCACAAGGAGTACATAAGCTATATCCAAGGATCAAGCCTATATATTCTGAAGCATAGATTCTTACAGATTCAGTTCAAGAGGTGGTTACAGACTGAGGTTGGGACATAAACAAGATTTGATAGTTACAACTATGACAAACAATATGTGTCAAATAACTATCAGGGGTTTTGCTACAACAGAAAAAGAAGCTTGACAAACAAGGATGTGTAGGGATTCAGTTGAAGAGTTGAGACAAAGGTGGAATGTTTTCTCAGGGAAGCAGCTAGTCAAAACTTATAGTGCATGGGAAAGAGTTGGGATGGATCAGATGACAAGAATCATGAATATCTTGCTTTCATAGCAATCTCTGAAGATGGTCCAACTCACATGTCTCAGGTTTCAAAATTCTTGAACCACTGCAATATTTTGTTCTTAATATTCAATACATGATAAGATCATAGTGTTTAAATGTTTAACACTGACACAAGCATGATAGCATCACACATAGATAATGCTGAACTAGTTCACTAGATTATTCTCTGGTAACTAGGATTGATGTTTAACTTGTGCATGTTACTTTAGATGATCTTTAATATGCGTTTGAATACTTGTTGAACATGATTAATTACTTTAGTGAGATAGATGCTTTCCAGCATATAAGACCTTTGTTTTTGCTTATCTCCTGTATCCTATTATAATGTAATTTATTCATTTGATATGAATTATTTGTTAAGATGTATTAATTTATAATTGGATTGAGATAGATAGATGAGATTTATCAACATGATTGGACTAGATAGAATTAGTGATTTATTTGTTAATTCTGTTTGTTCCATATCATGCCTATATTGCTTAATTCCTATGTATCATATTTCTGGATGAATGCCATGTATTCATAATACAATGCTTGCTTATTTCAATACCATGAATGCATCTCCTAGTACTTGCAATAATTATAGAAGAAGCATGTTTAGGATTACAATAGGGCAAAGACTGCTAGTCCTCCTTATGTAAGGTTGGAATCATTTTTCTCCTAGCCTAGAGACAAATCTGTCAAGGGTAGTAAAACGGAGAAAATGGTCACTCAAAGATAAGAATTAGCATGATAAGGTTACAGCTGTTGTTATCTCTGTTTATAATAAAATCTCTAATCCAACTGGACCCAAACTGATAAGTTGGGTACCAAGAACTGTTAATCTGTAACACCCCCAGATCCGGGGTCGGGGATCCGGGTTGTCACGGTCTTTCTTTCCACAATATCACTTCACTTAATTAATAATAAATAACCTCATGCTGTGACCCCACCCTAACACACACCACAACCCGTTATAGTCTCAGAGATGAAATTGAAATAAGTACAAGTCTTTGAATCCACAATTTAAAATTTTTACAACCCAAAATGATTACTTGATAATTTACAGTTAATTGCCATTATCTGCCACAAGTTATAATTATACATAATTTGATTCTCAAAAGTAGATGGTCTGAACTACAATGGATCTACCTCTGCAGCTATAGCAGCTACAACATCATCGGGAAGACGCGGGACGCTTCCCACGCGCTTGCGCTGGGTCTGCTGGAGTCTGGCCATCTCTCCTAACTGTTGTTGTGTGATGAAGAAATAAAGCAAGAGTGAGCCTTACAGCTCGCAAGATAATATATATAGTGATAACAATAATATAAGTATCTAAATGGATACTTAATAGCATCTCTATCATATGCAAGATAATTACTTACTAGATATAAGTAAAAACAAGGAATGAAGTTACCAATACTTCACCACACTTATATCATATATAAAGTTACTTGAACTGCCACCGTTCAAAGTATTATAAGTTTTAAGAAAAACACCCCATAGATGAGACCACAAGTTAAGACTTGAATAGATTCAATCTTTGAAATATTATTGAATGAAAAAGTTATGAGATACTTTATTTAGTCCCGGTATATATATAACCACATATATATACCCCTTTAAACATTTCCTGGAACCTCTGTTATGTAAAGTATGAACAGAGTTTGAAACATCCAATGAATTTTGGAAAGGAAAAGAATTTTGGCATAAACCCGATATCTCGCTGATCAGGCAAAGATACCAATAAGTAACCTTTTCTACTGTAGATGGATGAATTCCTCACCGGTGATCACCCTGGCCGCATTAGGACCTCGCGCTAGACCGTACCCCGGCCCCTCACGCGTTGATGGACTGCCACCCAGCCACTTACACAATAATAGACCGTACCCCGGCCTGTCGCTTATGCCGACTCAATGAGATGGACTTACTTCCCGAACGTTGGGCAAGTAATCAATTCATTTACCAAATCTGCAACCTCGTTGCGAATATAAAATACACCACAGAGCCGGATTCCCTAGGTTTTTGAGCGAGTATTTAAATCCCCTTTAAAAAGGAAGATCTTAAATATAAAAATGAGTTTTGGGATCCGCTCTGACTTTTAAAAATCATTTTGAAGACTCGAAAACACTTTAAAGAGTGTTTGGAGTAAGGCTGATTTAATGAAGTAAATCAGTCCCCAGAATATTTAGAAAATGACTGAATATTATTATTTAAATAATATTCCCATAAAGAATAATCTTTATAAAAATAATTGAAGTAGAAGTATTAAAACTTATACTTGAAATAAACATTAAATAACCAAAGAAATACTTATATGAAAGTATTATCTTTATTTGAATAATCGAAAATAAGTTTGATTATTAACACCTTACTCTTTAATAAAATAAAGAATATATTACAGCACATAATCGGAGTCATAGATCCTCAAATGAATATTCAAATAATATTCATAAATAATATAAAAGAGTCATAAGCCTTCGAATGAATATTCAAATAATATTCAAATAAATAAATAAAAGAGTCATAAGCCCTCGAATAATATTCGAAATAATATTCAATAATAAAATGAAGTTTAAAGTTATCGAATAAACCTTATTCGATTAATAGTTTGGAAAACTATAACCATATATATATATAAATAAATAAATATATATATATATATATATATATATATCCATATCCATATAAAATCTACTCGGGATCCTCGACTCCCGGTTTTAGAAAATATTTTCACCTTTGAGTCCCTATACTAAGGGTATATGCAAGATACCGCTATCCTCTAGCATATGTATTATCAAATGAACCAACAGATATATATTTCAAGAATATGAAACAGGCATGCATATATACCATATCACATGCTACAATATATCGCAAAAATTTGCTAAATAACCCATAGGCATTTATCGCAAGATCATGCATATACAAATGTATACATCACAACAACAGTATAACGGATAGAATACTTGCCTGAGCGACTTGGGGGTGAGAAAGGCTCGGGACGAGTCTGATAACCTATAAACAACAAGTAAGTTGGAATTAAACCAAAATCACTTGTAAATCTATGCTTTAACTAACTTAGACTCTAATGCTAGTTTTGCGCTCACCGATTTGCTTAAGTCACTCGGGTACCCTCGGCTCCACCATTTTTAATAATTTAACCTTTACGAGTTTTAAAAAGATTCTTTCGTGAATGTCTTACCAACTGCCTAACACACTTACCATAAATGTTTCACACATTAATTAACCCTTTTTGGTCTTTAACCTACATTCCAAAGTAAGGCGAGGGAAAAGTTTCGTTCGCGGAAACGCCGTTACTTGAAACGGTCGTTTCTCCTAAACCGTAAATCGGAATCGAACGAACTACATATCAAAACGAAGCTCGTAACATGAGCTATCTAAACATGGCAGTGGTCACAATCTAGCAGGGGGTTCTCGGGTCCTAATGCTATGCACAAAAACAGTCCAAAGAAAATCGGACGTTACGACGGCTATGTTTACGTGATTTCCAAATTTTAACCCATTCACAAACAACCCAAATCAACCTCAAATCCACCATACAACCATCCTCCATCCTTATCACATCATAACCACCCCAACCAATTCAATTTAATCTTTCATACTTAT
>NW_027417327.1:0-47744 GCF_009905375.1 Apium graveolens | reverse complement strand
GATGATTGACAGTCTAAGTGCATAGTTCAAACAACTCCATGCTCCAAGCTATTAAAGGAGAAATTAATGGCATTGATGATCCTATCCAAGCAGTGGAATGGCAGTGTATAACACAACTCATTACTTCAATGAAGCAGTCAGCAAGGGTAAGGATTTTCAGGAAATCCCAGCAACAGCTTAGGGGGAGCAAAAGAAGGATCAACTAGTCAGACACAAAACCACATTGAATATAGAGGACACTACAAGAACATATATGCTGAGACAAATGGTTTGATATTTATATTAATCCCATAGTCTAGTTCTGAAGTGATCCAGATGGTGGAGTTATGATTAGCAGGGTTACTGAGTTGTGAATGATTATTTCTCTAGTTCTCTATCTGTACAATAAACTAAGAAAGTATAGAAGCTCTGATAGATCCGGATTGATTGGGTGATTGCAAAACAAGATGAACTCAATCAATCAGCAAGCAGATTGATAGGGAAGCTGGTATCCTAACCAAATGACAATACTATAATTGGTACAAGGATAACCAGAAGTCAACTGGATGACAATGGCATTGTTATGAGGGATAAGGCCAAACTGGATGCTAGTTTATTATCAGGAAGCGGTATCTAACAGATAGCACCAGTGACGAGACTTGAGGATATTATGACATAATCAGGTACCTAATGCACATTACACTTGGAATTTGACATCTAGTAGATGTGTACAAGTGCAATTCTGGTTGGTGAGTCAAAGAGGAAGTCAATGCACAACAGTTCATGGACTTTGCAGTAGTAGATCAATTGAACTATGTATATCTCTTCTTCACAATCTCACTTCAGGTTGGTATGAACTGGTATACTACTCAAGCACATCGTAAGGACATGGTATGACACTCTAACTGAAGTTACAGTCTAATATGAACTAGTAGAGTCGTCATATTAATAACTCTCTTATCACTAGGCACAAACATAATGTTATATATGTGCTCTGATATAATGATAATGTATATGTTGGCCCTACTAACAAAACTTGTGCAAGATTATTTGCTAAGTAATTGCAGAGTAGGTATGGAGGAGCATGTTGGAAAGGTTACAATTCTTTTTTTGAATTACTTCAAGCAAGCCATTAGAATAATTCTTTTTAGGAGCTCAAGCAAGCCAAAAGAACAATTCTTTTAGGAGCACGAGGTAAACCAAAAGGATGATGGAAATACAAGTAAGTATAAGGATCTTCTGAAGATGTAAAATTTAGAAGATTCTGAACATTGCCAAGTCTACTTACCAACAGAAACCATTAAAGCTTGATCAGTGCAACTCAGGTATAATGACAAGCTATAGAGGTATGACGAGCTCACTCTTTTACTCAAATGCTAATAGACAACATGTAATGTTCTCAAGATGCCAATGTGCAAGGTTCCAAGTGGATCCTAGAGAATCCAATCTTATAGCTATTAACAAGATTATTAGATATCTTAAGGGACTACCAACTCTTGGAGTAAAGTACCCTCAAGATATTATGCTTAACATGTTTGGCTATATAGAAAACAGATCATGCAGGTTGTAAGAAAGATAGGAGAAGCATCTCTGAAGCTGTCAACTTAAGAGACAGGAGAAGCATCTCAAGAAGCTGTCAACTTCATGGACGAAGATTGATTTCTTGTTATGATAAGAAACAATCTCAAATCCAACAACTCTGTGAACAACTCTATGACAAGGCACCTTCACACCAGGTATCATTTATTTCGAGAGCATGTCTTTTGGTCAAAGGAATTACTTGCAGAAACATTTACTAAATCACTTGTTAAAGTAATTTTTCAAGGACTGGTTTATAAGTGTGGGATATCATTCATTGCATATTAGTTGGAAATCCCATCTATAAGGAATTCTTAATATAAGTTCACAAGTATTAAATCTTCAATATTAAAGGACTTGTGAATTTATCAGTAATCCAGTAACTCGTACTTAGTGCTGCTATCTTGATTATCATGATTACAATGTCATATACATTTGTGGTAGTTAAGTATTATAGCATTAAGTTTGAATACTATTTTAATTGATTTAAATTATGACTGGAGACAATTCCATTCTATATCAGTCTCATAATTTAAATTATATTAAAATAATATGCAGCATAGTTATTTGTATCATGTACGAATAATTGTGATACTTTTAGTATTAGTGATATTATTTAGAATTTTTGTTCTAAGTAATCAATGCTTATTTCTAAAATCACTGATATTGAAAGTTGAAGTATTTTCTAAGTTATGTGTATAAAACTCTCAATATTTTATATGCTTATAAAGTATTTCTAAAATTACTAATTATCTAGAGAGTGATTGTCATGTATATAAGTCATATATCCTATTGGTGATTATTCAATGATAATTATGGAAATATTTAAGTGCTAGTATCTGACTCATAGATATTTGGTATTTATTTACCTATTATTATTTTAGGTAGTTTGGATTATGGAAATAGAAGCAATTCAATGATTTTATTTGCCTCCATAATTCAAACTAACTTAAAATAAATAAGCAACCATGATTGATTGTAACTAAATCTGTCAACAATTGATATCTAGTATATTGATCGTAACTTATGTGTTATAAGTTAATTATGAGATTTTGGTTTTAGTGAATTTAGCAATGCTTATATCTCAAGAATTCACTGAAATCAGAATATGATTGTAGCATGATTAGTTGTATGTAAATTCTTGACTTATATCAGTAATGATATTTAGTTAAGAGTTTAACTATGAACTAATTGTGAAGTATTAGTATTTGTGACATTAGTTAGAACTCCTCTAAGTAATCAATGTTTATCCTCAGTCACTTATACTAATATAAAAAGTGTTAAAATATCTCTGAAGTACAACTATGGTCAATGAAGATTTTGCTTTATTAAAAGATACCATATGTTGTTCACCTAAAATAATTTTTATTACTTATTTTGCAAATTCCTAAACACTTTGATAATAGATGCAATACTCAATGGATCAAAGTATATGGAACTTAGAATATTTTTCTAAGATTGCAAACAAGTCAATGTTGGTTAATGTTGCTTTATTTATCGAACCAATATTGTTTGAGATATTACAGTTGTTAGAAGTTAACAATTGTACGATATATGAAATTGAATGCTGATATCTTTTTGATAGATAATTGATATTTAATTCATTGATATCTTATTTAATATTTAAAATAGGATTGCAACATTATTATTGGTATCTAAAGTACTTGACAAGTATCAGACAATGATATATTGTTAATATTTTGTTGCAGATAATTGTGAGATTTTAAGTTCTAGTGGAATTTATATGAGTTGCTATATCTAACAGATTCACTATAATTTGAAATTAGCGCATAGTCAGTCTTATTAAGATTATTTATCAATAAACAATTTTGTTGATTATAATCTTATAAGATAGATTATGGAGCTTTTGACATGAATGAGAATTGCTTAGACTTTACCCCAAGTGATCAATGCTTTTTTCAAAAACTCTTCATATTGAAAGACAAAATCTTTCTTTCTCTTCTTAATACTGCTAGGTCATCAGTCTGTGTTTTATCAAATCACTTATCTTTTAGGCATAAAACAGACTTGTGCACTCGAACAGTTTTAAGAGAAAAATCAAACTTCTTTCTACATTGGTGATTGCTTATTTTATTAAAATCTTTTGAAATTCATTATTGTACATCATTTCTCTCAAAAGATTAAATGCATAATTTTCATTCATTATAGATCTTAAGTGCATTTTTATCTCTATATTGCCATATACTTGTGATGCAGATTCAGCCTCTAATGGCATTCTTTCATGATAGTCATGAGGTTGAAAACCCACAACTTCTATCCCAGACTATAAAGACAAACATAGAAACCGAACCAACCAACACTCTCTTACCACTAAAATGAAGTATGAATGAGCGCGAGGGAGAAAGGTGCCTTAGTGCACCATATAAGGAAGGTTCTGAAGTCAACCCAGCAGCTCTGTCTCCTACAAAGTTGAATAAATCAAAACTGAGGACAACTGCTAGCCCCCATACATCTTCTCAAAAAGATGTAATGGCTGAAAGGCACAAAACAGTTACTAGATTCCTCTCTCAACAAGGTGCGTCTATTGAAATTCGCCTGTCGGCCAGGGTATCCGATGTAGTGTCACCACCTCAAACATAAACACTCCTTGATGCACAAGAAAAGGTTACATACACAAAGGATGAGTTAACTGAAACAGAGTTTCGACCATTTTAAGGTCAGATTCGATTGTTCAAGGTTCTTTAATGGACTAATTGCCTTTACAGGTGTTAGGAGAGGATATTGATCCAATAGCCATATGTCAGTGGTCAGTATCTACCTTCCCCGGGACTAATAAACCTGGATGCCATCTGCGGATTAGTGGATCTGACATAGGTGCAGATCGAAAACTTGTTGACAATGATGATTACCTGATGAGTCACAAGGAAATGTCTTCACAGACATTAGAAGGAAACTTTAATTTTTACGCTAAATTCTTTGGATCATTGTCTACCTTCCCAGAGTTCAAATCTGGAACCCTAAAAGGGGAAACTAGCAACTTGTAGATTATGACTCAGATCATCTGATGAGTCTAACAAGGATGGGGATTTGTGAACTCCCATTGCACCACCTGTGACCTCCTTAAGGATGGCTAAGGTGATTTCCCTTGCAGGTACAACTGGATTTTTGGAGCTATGAGAGGAGTGATACACTTGTGAGAATGAGTGTAAACATGAGTGCGAGAGAAGAGTGAAACACTTGTGAGGTACACAAAACAGAATCACACACTCACGGTGAGGAAGAAAGAGAAAACCATATCCCATTCCCTATCCCTAAACATGGTTCTTGATACTTCGGGTCTCGAATCTGTTTATGATTGGAACCTAACTCTTAGGGAACTAACATTTACAGATTAGATTAGAATACTCTGGGACCTTTCGGAGCTCACAATTGGTAACACTTGGTGATCTCACATTTGGGAGGTATAAGGAGTTGGGAAGATTGGTTAACAGGATGATCACAGTGAAGTCATTCTTGCCAGCATTTAAAGGGACATGGTTGATCAGATTATGACTTGTTATTTCTTTTCCAACCAAGTAACATATGAGAACTGTGACGCCCTCTAAACCTGGGTCAGTAGTTTGGGGTCCACAACACAAACACAACATATAAACATGTATATAAGATATTATTTGCAATGACCCTTCTTACCTAACCACGGATCGCAACAGGTTAAATTATGAAAACAAGCCACAACCTTAATTTTTATTACATCGTACCCAAATCCCGACTAATTTAACTTACAAACTAATAATAATGATTCTTACAATCTTACTATCTCACTACCGCAATAAGCTCCTGCTAGCTTGATCCACCTCAATATGGAATCCTAGCTCATACATTGAATTGGGAAACCTCGCTATCAACCGTATCCTTCTTAACTGTAGAATACATAAAAGATTCGCAAGAATGAGCTAACTAGCTCAGCAAGTCACAATGATAATAATTAGGATTAATCAATGATCAAACGAGATGATTCAGAGGAATCAAGTTTATTGCTAAACAATCATTAGAATGGACATTCATTTTAAGTTTTTAAAACCAAGGTTAGGTGCTGATCAGTCACGCCACTAACCCCGAGCAAAGCACACAACACTGCTCTAACTACTGGATCCAAGGCACACATGGCCTAAATTGACCATAGATATGGTCTGACCACGAATCTGATCCATATATATATAAAAACTATCCAATTCTAAAGCAATTCAATATGATAAACATATAATTCGATAAACAAGATCATAATCAATGATGGTTAAAACACTTGAATAAAAACGTAAAGTAACTCATGGATATCTCAAGGGTATATCAATGTATGTATAAGAAACGGTTTTAGTCTGTAAAATGATCAGGTATTGGACGGATACTGATTTTTCAAGGTACAGTTCTTTGATGTTATAAAGAATGGTTTGGAGTATAAAAGTTTCTGTGTTTTCAAACAATTTTTGCTCCAGTGTTTGGTGTTTGGTAGTTATACATTTGGGGAGTGGTATCATATTTGTGTGATTGGTATCCGAGGACCAACAAAGGATGGTTTACAAAGAACAAGGCTTACGACTCAAGATCAAGACAAATCAGGGTTCAAGGGTAAATAGTTTAAAGCACTTACAATATAAACAAGAGTTATTTTGAATAAGAGCGACATTTTATGAAACAGTTCAAAAATAATTACGATATATCTTGAAGAAAAGTTCGGAAGTACTTGCCTCACAGGGCTTTACAACTGTTACTGACCAACTCTGAGCCGACTCTGCCGCTCAGGCTTTAACGTCCAACCACTAGACCACATTAGATTCGACTTCGACACTCAGGTTTTCTGTTGAAACTCTATGAGCTCATCGGACTGACCATACGTTGTCTTTAGTCCATCGTCCACTTCCAGGTTCCCGACTATAACCTTACAGGGTCGAATACCTCACGTTAAACGTCTAGGTATGCTTGACATATCCTCGATACCAATTTTTCCCAACGATATTCAAACCCGACTCGTAATTTTGTATATTATAATAACACACGCAACAAGTAGGGTTCACAATTTCGAAAATCGGTTCGGTGTTCATTTTCGGAAATACATATACTCTTTATTTTACGAAATTAGGGTTATCGATTTGGTAAATATTTTCATCACATCGTACAACCAAGTTCGTATAAAACACACACACATATATATGTATATATAGTCTCTCGACGTCCCGATATTCATCGGATACGTTCCCATATTTACGTAATTCAGTTTTCCGGAAATCGGGGCAGCGTCTCCTTTGTTTATCGGACTACCCATCAAAATATCAATCGACGTCAATTCAACAACAACAATCCAATTTAAACCACGATAACCAATCACAACTCGCAAATTTCCAATCACCGATACAATTTAGTAATCACAACCAACTCAATCATCACGATTCAATATTTACTAATTAACTATTTCGATCCAGAATAAAAACACAACACGACTTTTATTTATTAAAAAATATTAGGGCTCAGAATAAACATCACAGTCCACCGTTGGCTCGCCGAGGCTCATCGCCGACGGTGGTAAAATTCACGGGTACCCATACAAATCGAGTTTCCAACGCGAACTTTCACCGATTAAATCTAATTTTCCGTACAAAATTAATTTATTTCATGAATTGTAATCAATAATTCTTGCAACAAATAAGAATTAACAATTCAGAAATAATCAAAATAATACATCAGGCTGCAAATACAACATAAACACATCTCTTCACAACCCTACACACGCTATACACGCGTGTTAACCACGCGCATCCAAAATATAGGCTGCCTTGCCGGAAAGGCCGACGGTAACCTGGAGGAACGAAAGCTCAGGCCACCAGAATAGTAATCTCTTACTGCTCAGGCATGTATACACACATATATGCGTGTATATAGGTGCTTCAGGTAACCAATCGGACAGGAAAACGGAGATATGGCCGGAAAAGAAATGGGCCGAACTTATCGGAATCAGGAATTGCGGGCCACAAGGAAACCAGGGTGTGAAACAAGAACGAAGTAACAGGGAAGGAACGGGAAATAGGGAGAGGTGAGATGTAGGGAGGAATCGAGAGAGAGATTGAGCGAGAGAGATACAGGGACCAAATGGGGTTGTATCCGATATTTACTTATATTATTATTTTTTTAACATATTCTGCTAGTTATAGTGTCCGGGAAAGTTGTAAGAAATAACACGTAGCAAACCTTATTGGTATAATCCTCTTGTTGCCCCATTCTGATCCGCCTTTCCCGATTTAACGCATTAATGCGCAATTCAATGAAACCCATAAAATTCCAAAATAGTTTTAAAAATTACAAATATCCTGAAGTAAATAAAAACGTTAAATTTTGAAATTTTAAAGCAATTTTTGAAACGCAATTGATACCCGCTTTAGCACTTAACGAATCGACGCGCGGGTGAAACTAACTTCGAAAATTCCCAAAATAATTTTAAAATTCTCAAAATAATATGAACTTAATAAATATAAGTTTCATGATTTTTTGAAGATTTCCATAATTAATATGAATTTTACCATTAAACACACTCAGAAAATCATTTAAAAATAAATAATTAATGAAATATTGATTTCTCAATTTTATAAAATCCTGAAATAATCAAGGTAATTATAAAATCATAAAAACAATTTTAAATAAATTCTAAATATTTATGCAAATAAATTTGCACTAAATCCATTTTTTTGAAATTAGGAATAATTCAATATGACTCCATAATTAATCCTGCGGACACCCGGTACTACATAAATTACACCTAGATAATAATCAAACAACACATAGTGGTCAATACCAATACATATTTTATTATTTAATAATTCCATAATACATATTTAATAATTAAACATACACGAGTCGTTATAAGAACTCCTTCAGAAACAACATACATTCCTTTTCTAAGGGGGAGATAAAAGCTATATAATAGTTTGGAGGATTCCTCAACTAAGGGGGAGAAATAGAAGGAAGAAGGAAAAAGGTAAAGCACATGTACACTACACCAGGAAAAAGGTAAAGCACATATACACTACACCACACCATTATTGTTTGTAACTACAGATCCTATTGTACGGGAGAGGTGGTAAATACAAAGGTGATTTCCTAGTGATCAAAAGAAGTGGTTTGGTTCATCACTATTCTTCGTAAGGGGAGAAGCTATTTTCCAAAAGGGGAGTACCATCAGTTCTTATATGCGGATCCTATTGTACGGGAGAGGTGGTAGCCGAAGGTGATCTCCTTTAAGCAGTTGATTCTCATAGGGGGAGAAGCAAGAGAGATATGCGCTTCTCAACAGGAAATGTGGTTGTACAAAAGAAACTGCTGATGATTACTTCAAGACTGAGAAGTATTATCTGGCAGAGATTTGAAGAACCAAGGAAATGAAAATGAAACTACTTGAAGATCAGTTCAGTGCTAGAGGAATAAACATCTTTCATTTCAGAAACTCAAGAAATCTGGAAATGCAGTATTGATCTAGAAAACCAGTAGGCATTATTTACAAGTCCTGGTACATTACTTTTTCCAGTTGTTAGTTGAGTTATCGTCTCTATTTAATTTGTTTGTTAAGTTTAACAATTAAATAGGGGGAGATTGTTGGTGAGACTGCGTAGCTGTATGAACAGTTACGTGATAACTCAACACGATAACAACACCAGAACAGGACAGGTTAATAATACTACGTCTACACAAGAAATCAGGAAGAATGAAGACAAGGCAAATACAAATAATCAGAAGATTATAAGAAAGCCTGAAGTCTGTCTACAGGTCACTGAAAGAAGTTCATTAATATGATCATGCCTCAGTGAAGAACAAAGGTTAAAGACTTTCAGGGTTTCAGAAGGTTGAAGATTCAGTATACAAGTGCTACTGGAAGATTTCAGTGTATTGACATTGATTGAAGATAGACAGTGTTTGAAGCATAGGAATCTGAAGAATTCAGTATAGACAGAGGTTAATGAAGACGTTGTCTAAAGTACCAGAAAAGATTCCAGTTGAAAGTACAGTTGTTTATTGACAGTCAGTGTTCGAAGCAATAAGTTAAGGCAAGCTTAACAATGTAATCAAGGCTATAATACGAAGACCTGAATCGGGGTTAGTCGCCTGTGAACCAGACCAGTTGCACTAGGCGTCAACAGCTCGTGAAAGGAATCTGGGTATTATTTATAGAAGGATTGTTAAGTTGAGGAACGTACTTGGATCGAACGTTTATATGTTAAAGTACGAGAAGAGGTGCGCAGGGTATACAGCTCAACAACACAGGGGACTGGCGAAGCTCAAAGTTTAATTGTTAATTAAATAAATTATTTAATGGACTTTAATATAATTTATGTAATAAACTTAAAATGATTTATCTTATAAACTTTAAATAAGTTTATTTATAAATCTAAATTAGTTTATTTATATAAGTTATATTTAAGTTTATTTTATAAATTAATTTAATTACAATTTAAACTTAAAAAGAAAAGAAACAAAAAAAAAAAAGAAAAGAGAAAAAGAAAAGAAATAGAAAATAGAAAAAGAAAATAGAAAAAGAGAAAGAAAAGAAAAGGAAAACAAAAAGAAAAAGAAATAGAAAACAAAAGAAAAAAATAATAAAAGAACAAAACAAAACATGTACATGATTGTACATGTGGTTGTTAAGTTCAACTAACAGGATTGTTAGTTTTGTTTTTAGTATTATACACCACCTGGTCGCAACACAAGTGAAGGTTACTTGTATTTTTGTAATGAACTAGTAAAGCAGAGGTCGCCACAGAGCCCCCCCTTTGTCGCCACAGAAGGTTTGGTCGCCACACAGAGTACTCATTCTCAGCCACACAATTTTATTGTGTATAAAGTCTACACTTTGCAGCAGATCTGGAGAGTACTGTTTATCTTCTTCTCCAACAAAAAGAGAGCTGATAAAAAAAGAAGCGGAGATTTACAGAGGAGTTCAAGCTACTTGAATATCCGTTTAACTTCTCACCGGAGTATGTTATAATGCCCGATTCAATTCTTGTATATTCTTAGGGGCATTATAATCGTTACCCGGTAATTAAATCCTAGTACAAATAAAAGCTAGATTATTGTATAGGATTTGATTTGTAAATTTGTTGTAGTAGCTAGAAACTTTATTATTCTTAGATTGTAGCTGATTAATTTATTTACCGGAGTGTAGCAACACCCCCAAGGATTTATATACGAATATATATTTCCCCGAATATTTTGTGTTCCTCGTTTTTATCGTTCCAAACACTATTCCTCTCAAGAACACGAAACATTAACCGAGCACTAAATATTTTATCCGCTAAAGATTCGAAAGAATTTTTAATTTAGTGATTATCATATTCAACCCCCCTTCTACGATAATTCGGGATCTAACAGAAATAGTTTTCCTTGATAATGGAATAAATTGATATCTTTACTTGGAATCTTTGGAATTTCCATCTGGCATTAGTTTTATAAATGAAATTGCTTAAAAGAGATTTTCAAAACAAAAGAAATGTTTTGTAAGATTAGTGAATTGGACTAAGACATAAGTCCCTTTCATATTTATAAAATTAGGCTTAAAAGTTGCCTAGCGATCCCAATTAAAATTTATTAGAACCCGGCGAGGTTCGGGATTACTTCACGGATGATCACCGGCAGTAATCCGTAGCGTCATAAAATGATTTTTGAGCAATGATTTGGTTTAAAATAATTTGACTTGAATAATGATGCCATCCACCCCAACTTCGAATTATGAATTGCTATATTGTTAAATTCTGCCTTATTATATACCTTGCTAAGCATTTGTATGGCGCCCTCCAAACCCAGGTCAGAAGTTTGTGGTCCACAACACACACACACACACACCATATATATACCTGTTTATAATAATAATAATATATGCAATGACCCTACTTACCATAACCACGGATCGCAACAGTTTAAAGTATGCCCACAAGCCACAACCTTATTTATACTACAATGTACCAAATCTCAATTTATTTATCTTATAATAGAAATTAAAACAGTCTTACAACTTTCAACATAAACTAAGCCAAACATCTTCCATTAGCTTATTCCATTGAACCTGGAAACCTAGCTCGCACACTTGTCTCGGGAATCTCGCTACCACCAGTTTCCTTTTTAACTAGAAGAAAACATAAACAAATTTGCAAGAGTGAGCTAACTAGCTAAGCAAGTCATAATGACAATACTGAGATTAAACAATGATCAACTGAAATGATATAGGATATTAAATTCCTTAATAAGCAATGATTAGAATTGGATATTCACTTTTATTTTAAAAACCAAGGTTAGGCTGTTGTACAGTCACGCACTAACCCCGAGCAAGGCTCTCAGCTTTGCTCTATATACTGGATCCAAGGCACACATTATCCTATTATGACCACGAATCTGGTCCGACCACGAATCTGGTCCATATTTAAAAATAATCCAATTCTATAATATCAACATGATAAACAATATAAATCAATAAGTTGAATCATGAACAACATTTATCTCGAAACATAGGGTGATTCGTAATATCATGAAAGTATAATAAGGTAAGTATAGATTGGCTTCCAGCCAGGGAAAGAATCAGAAAGTAGAAGACCAAAGGTTTAGTGGTTACAAGGATTGGTCTTCTGTTATACAAGTTATAAAGGTTCGTATATTAAGCAATTTCATATCAAGGATTTGTATGTGGTATATATGTATTTGTGGAGTAGTATCGTATATGTGTGGTTCGTATTTGGGAATTCAACAATCAATGGTTTACAAATAATAAAGCTTACGGCTCAAGATCAATAAGAATCAGGGTTTAGGGTTAAGTACTTCAAAGTACTTGCAATATAAAACAAGAACTATTCGTAATATTTAACAACATATATGAAGAAAGTTCGAAAATACTTGCCTTATCTCAGTCCGCTTTCACTTTACTTGCACTCATTACTTGGTTCCCAATCACTGACCACTTGATTTCCCTTTTTACATCTCGCTTCCTCTATTAGACATCACACGTATTTATTAATACTACTTATCATCTCATTATATTCGTTACAAACTTCTATCTACCCTTCGTTTCACCCAAATCCGACTTACGGATTATAAGTTACAAATAAAATCGTCAAACAATGCACATACAGGCATATTACACATCAATCTTATCACATCTAGCACATAGCGTGTAAGATATTTAATCAAAAGAATTTTTCAAAGAAGATTTGGGGTTAAAATGATTTTCCAGGTATTTAATACAAATTTTTGAATATTTTTCGGAATTAAAACAAATCTCTGAATCATTTTAAAATTAAATAACAGGGTTCGAACACCCGAATCTGACTTTAAAATGATTTAATAATAATTATCGAGTTTTGAAAATAATTTAAATAATATTTTAACGCTCGTAACTATTTTTTAGAATTTTTAAATCAAAATAAATAATTAAATCTAATTATTAAATCAATTAAAATCAATTATTAATTAATTAATTAATCATTTAACATTAAATAAATCGATAATTAAAATAATTAAAAACTAATTAAAATTAATTAATAAAATAAATTAGATTTATTTTTAAATAAATAAATAATTAAAAACCATTTTCTTAATTTAAAATAATTAAAGAATCATTATTCAGATTTTAAAAAAAATAAAAATATCATTTTTAAAAATAATTTAAACAGCAGGGTTTGATTTGTAAATTTTGAAAAGTTCGGGGTTAAATCTTTAAAATGCTGAAAACCTGGGGGGTCAAGTCTAATTTCACCACCTTCTTCCCCCTTTCTTTTCCGGCAGTTACCGACGAAGCCATGGCCGCCGGCCCGAAGCTTCCCGGTGACACTCAACCTGCCCAAAACGGCGTAAAAACGAGCAGATCAACTCTATGTCACTGCAGCAAGCAATTTATTAAATCGAAATCACCAAGTTCACAGCCAAATGGCTGGAATTTCTCCCGCCGATTTCCTCTTCTCTTTTCCGGCAAAGTCGACTCCGACTTCTCCCGTTAAAACGGACACCACCTTCGAATCCCCTTGACACGATCTATCCATTGATATAAATTATATACTTCTCCAAAATCTTGAATTGAATCGTGGATCTCGATCAGATACAATAGACACAGGGACTTCATGACGGACTACTATTTCCTTCAAATACATGTGAACCAATTTGTCCAGTGAAAATCTTTCAATAATGGGCAAGAAATGAGCTGATTTAGTTAGTCTGTCCACTATAACCCAAATGGCATCGTGGTTTGCTTTCGTCCTTGGTAATCCAACTATAAAATCCATAGCAATGTGCTCCCACTTCCATTCTGGAAACTCTAACGGGTGTAATAATCCACTTGGTTTCTGGTGCTCCGCCTTAACTCTTTGACACGTGTAACATTTGCTAACCCATTCCACAATTTCTCTTTTCATATTTGTCCACCAATAATTTTTCTTTAAATCTCTATACATCTTGGTGCTTCCTGGATGGATGGAATACCTTGATTTATAAGCTTCCTGTAGAATTTCATTTTTCAACTCTGCTACTGGTGGAATCCAAATTCTGGAAGAAAATCTGAGGATACCTCGATCATCCTTTTTGAGTGCATAACTCTTCTCCTACCAATCGATTAATATCTTGATCCATTATTTCCTCTTGACATTTCTTTATCTTCTCTAACAATTATGGCTAAAAAGTCATACTATACATCTTTGCTTCATCAGGTTTGCAAATTCTGACTTCCAATTCCAAATTCTGAAATTCCTTAAATAACTCTTCAGGTACTGTTAACACATTAAATCTTTCCTTTCTGCTTAACGCGTCTGCCACCATATTTTCTTTTCCTGGGTGATAGTTAATCGTGCAATCATAGTCCTTGATTAACTTCAACCATCTTCGTTGTCTCATATTAAGTTCCTTTTGCGTGAATATGTACTTCAAACTCTTATGATCCATATAGATCTCACATTTTTTTCCATATAGATAATGTCTTCAAATCTTCAAAGCGAATACTATTGCCGCTAGTTCCAAGTCATGAGTAGGATACTTCTGCTCATGAGGTTTCAGTTGTCTAGACGCATATGTAATAACTTAATCATGTTGCATCAAAACACAACCCAATCCCTTATGAGAAGCGTCACTATATATTACAAAATTTCCTTGATCATCTGGAAGTGACAAAACAAATGTCGTGATCAATCTCTTCTTCAATTCTCGAAAAATTTCTTCAAACTTCTCGTTCCATATGAACTTCTCATTTATCCTGGTAAGCTTCGTCAAAGTTGTCGTAATCTTTGAGAAATCTTGAACAAATCATCGATAATATCCTGCTAATCCTAGGAAACTTCTTACTTCTGTTGGTGTTTTTGGCATTTCCCAATTCATAACAGCTTCAATCTTTGCTGGGTCTACTTTGGTTCCTTCATTACTGACCACATACCCTAAGAATTGAACTTCTTGTAACCAAAACTCACACTTTGAAAACTTGGCATACAGCTTTTTCTTTATTAAAATTTCCAAAGATATCTTTAGATGTTTTGCATGATCTTCCGTTGACTTTGAGTAGATCAAAATATCATCGATAAACATAATTACAAACTTGTCCAAATATTCCTTGAAAATTCTGTTCATTAAGTCCATAAATGTTGTTGGGGTTTTGGTCAATCCAAAAGACATCACTAAGAATTCATAGCGACACTACCTTGTTCTGAAAGTTATCTTTGGTATATCTTCAGGTTTAATCTTTAATTGGTGATATCTTGATCTCAAATCAATCTTAGAGAAATACTTGGCTCCCTTCAGCTGATCATATAAATTGTCAATTCGAGGTAATGGATACTTGTTCTTAATCGTAAGCTTATTGAGTTCTCGATAATCGATACATAACCTCATGCTTCCATCTTTCTTCTTAACAAATAGTATCGGTGCACCCCATGGAGACACACTGGGCCTAATCACTGCCTTTTTTAATAGCTCTTGCAATTGCTTTGCTAGTTCCTTCATTTCAACTGGCGCCATTCTGTACGGGGCTTTAGATACTAGTTCTGTTCCAGGTGTTAAGTCGATCGCACACTCAATTTCCCTATCTGAGGAAGTCCTGGTAATTCGTCTAGGAACACATCTGGAAATTCATTTACCACGGGAATGTCTTCTAGTTTTGCTAGCTCCTGACTTCTATCTATTACATAAGCAATAAAATGCTCACATCCTTGTCGCAGTAACTTCTTAGCTTGAATTATCGTCAAGAACTTCTTTGCTTGCCTCTAACCTTTAAACGTCACCACTTTCTCATCTGGCGTCTTCAAGATTACCTTCTTATTACGACAGTCTATCTGAGCATCGTGCTTTGATAGCCAGTCCATTCCTAAAATAACGTCAAACTCTCTTAACTTAAATGGTATCAAGTCTGCACCAAACTTATTACCCGAATCTCAATCTCACAGTCCGTACACACTTGCTTAATAAATACACGCTCTTCATTTGCTAATTCTACCGTCATAATCTCACTTAGAAGTTCAATTGGACAATTTAACTTATCAACAAAATCTTGAGAAATAAACGATCAAGTTGCTCCCGAATCTACTAGCATTTTAGCACATAAAGAATTCATAGTAAGCGAACCTGCCACAACATCAGTGTCTATGATAGCATCCTTCACAGACATGTCATAAACTCTGGCTCTGGGAGGTTCATTCACCGTTGAAGTAGCTCCCATGATTCTCAGTGTATTATTGACTGAAACTGGTGTTTTACAATCTCTTGCTATGTGTCCTGGCTTCCCACACTTGAAACATGCAAACCTAATTGATGGAACCTTTCCTGCCTAATTCCTGTTAGGTTGATCCTTATTTGCTGGCTCTCTGGCTGGTTGATTACGGCACTCCCTTGAATAGTGCTCCCTCTGGTTTCATCTATAGTAAACCACATTCAGCTTGTTGAACACTCCCCCATGCTTCTTTCTACATACTTGGCAGTCTGGTAGGGCTTGTCTCTGCTGGGTTGGCTGGTTCCTAGTGGCTAGACGATTTCCTTGTCCTCCGTCACCTGCATTCTGCATTCTGAAATTAAAATGCCTTCCGGGCTGGAACTTTCCTTTCCTCAGATTAAAATTTGGAAATTTCTCTACTCGGGACTGTCCTTCGCTTCCCTCAAACTTCCTTTTTCTTACTTTCCTTCTCCTTCTGTGACATTTCACTTTTCGTCTCTACAATCATAGCCTTCTGCACAACTCCCGCATACGTATCCAATTCAAATATGGCCACCTTCCCTCGGATCTATGGCTTAAGACCTTGCTGGAACCTCTTAGCTTTCTTCCTATCAGTGTCCACATATGATGGTACAAACCTAGATCATTCCTCAAACTTACTTCTATAATCTGTCACTGACATATTTCCCTGATTTAGCTGCAGAAATTTCAATTCCATTTGATCCTGAACAAACTGAGGGAAATACTTTTCTACAAACAACTCCTTGAATCTATCCCATGCAACATCATCTGTACCTTCCAACGTCTTAACAGTTTTCCACCAGTAGGTGGCTTCATTCTTCAGATAGTAACTTGCAAATTCAGTCTTTTATTCCTCTCTCACTTTTACTAAGGCAAAGACCTCCTCAATTTTTTTCAACCAAACTATTGCCCCAATAGGACCTACAGAACCTTTAAATTCTGGTGGATTCACCGCCTGAAAAGTCTTAAAGGTTACCTGAGGATTAGTCGTCCTCTACTGTTGTTGAGTCAGGTGGACTGTTTGTTGGGCCAAGATCTAAAGAATCTGGTCTATAGTTGGGTCTATGGGACCTGGATTCGCATTCTGGTTATTGTTGTCTTGGGTGTTGTTGTTGGGTTCTTCATTCTGGTTGGTAAACTGTTATTTCTTCTGGGAGGAATTTTCTGTAAAGAATCAAACAACTTATTTAGCCTTTAAATCAAATCCCTTTTTCTGAAAAGTTATTGTAAAATAGAAATATCTCTTTTTGAAAACATTTTCAATAGTTGAACTAAGTAAATTGCATGCTTCTTTATAGAATGTAAACAGTTAAGGGAAAAAGGGTACATGTTATCACAAGAGGTTTATAACTAGTGCAGTAAATAAGATAAAACAGGTATAGTAATGACAATGCTGGAAAGGAAAGGTATTGATATATATATGTCAAAGTTTGGTACTACAATATAATAATTTTAAGCAAAGGTAAATGTACAACAGGCCTATCCACTCGTTAGTAAGTCTAATTTATTTATATACCCACCAAAAGTCTGATAATACACATTACACACTATTATACATATATCAGCTGTCACATCATTTTTGTCGTCTAGTTTCAGGGAAACTCTGGTCCACCAAGCCTCGTAAAATCTTCCAATACTTCTCTAGCCCATTCCATAAGAGGGTTGCATACTCGCAAGTAGCTCCATGAAGTCTAGCCTCAATTATTCTCCGGGTCACCTAAATCTCATTCTGAAGCTCCCTCACTTTCCTGTCAACATCTATAGTTCTTATAATATATTGTAGCTCCTGAATCTGAGCCAACAGGGCCTCTCGTTCCAAAAGAAAAGCCTCATACTTATAGTAAGGAACAGGGTGTGGAGTAAACTAGAAAGATGCACCCACAACCGAATGTCCGGTAAAGTCAGAATCAGCAGGTGGGGGTCCTCGAATAGGTGGTCTCGCACCAAGAGGTGGAATAGTTTGGAGTGGTGCAACCGATATGTGGCACCCTCCAAACCCGGGTCAGAAGTTTGGGGTCCAAAACATACACACACACACACCATATATAAACCTGCTTATAATAATAATATATGCAATGACCCTACTTACCATAACCACATATCGCAACAGTTTAAAGTATACCACAACCTTATTTATATTACAACGTACCAAATCCCAATTTATTTATCTTACAATAGAAATTAAAACAGTCTTACAACTTTCAACATAAACTAATCCAAACATCTTTCGCTAGCTTATTCCATTTAACCTGGAAACCTAGCTCGCACACTTGTCTCGGGATCCTCGCTACCACCAGTTTCCTTTTTAAGTGGAAAAGAGCATAAACAGATTTATAAGAGTGAGCTAACTAGCTCAGCAAGTCATAATGACAACACTGAGATTAAACAATGATCAACTGAAATGATATAGAACATTAAATTTCTTAATAAGCAATGATTATAATTGGATATTCACTTTTATTTTAAAAACCAAGGTCAGGCTGCTGATCAGTCACGCACTAACCCCGAGCAAGGCTCCCAGCTTTGCTCTATATACTGGATCCAAGGCACACATTGGCCTATTATGACCATAAATCTGGTCTGACCGCGAATCTGGTCCATATTTAAAAATAATCCAATTCTATAATATCAACATGATAAACAATGTAAATCAATAAGCTGAATCATAAACAACATTTATCTCGAAGCATAGGATGATTCTAATATCATGAAAGTATAACAAGGTAAGTATAGGGATTGGTTTTAGCCAGGGAAAGAGTCAGAAAGTAGAAGACCAAAGGTTTAGTGGTTACAAGGATTGGTCTTCTGTTATACAAGGTATAAAGGTTCGTATGTTAAGCAATTTCATATCAAGGATCTGTATGTGGTTTATATGTATTTGTGGAGTAGTATCATATATGTGTGGTTCGTATCTGGGAATTCAACAATCAATGCTTTACAAAGAATAAGGCATACGACTCAAGATCAATAAGAATCACGGTTTAAGGTTAAGTACTTCAAAGTACTTTCAATATAAAACAAGAACTATTCGGAATATTTAACAACATATATGAAGAAAGTTCGGAAATACTTGCTTTATTTTAGTCCGCTTTCACTTTACTTGCACTCGTCAATTGGTTCCCACTCACTGACCGCTTGCTTTCCCTTTCTACGTCTCTCTTCCTCTGTTAGACATCACATGTATTTATTAATACTACTTCTCATCTCATTCTATTCGTTACAAGCTTCTATCTACCCTTCGTTTCACCCAAATCCTGCTTACAAATTAAAAGGTACGAATAAAATCCTCAAACAATTCACATACAGGCATATTACACATCAATCTGATCACATATAGCACATAACACGTAAGATATTTTATCAAAATAATTTTTCAAAGAAGATTCGGGGTTAAAATGATTTTCCATGTATTTAATACGAATTTTTGAACATTTTTCAAAATTAAAAAGGGTCTCCGAATCATTTTATAATTAAATAACAGGGTTCGAACACCCGAATCTGACTTTAAAATAATTTAATAATAATTATCGAGCTTTGAAAATAATTTAAAATAATATTTTAAAGCTCGAAACTATTTTTTAGAATTTTTAAATCAAAATAAATAATTAAATCTAATTATTAAATCAACAAAAATCAATCAATAATTAATTAAATTAATTAATCAATTAATATTAAATTGATCGATTAATTAAAATTAATTAAAATTAATTAATAAAATAAATAAGATTTATTTTTAAATAAATAATTAATTAAAACCATTTTCTGAATTTAAATAATTAAATAATCATTTTTCTGAATTTTAAAATTATAAAAATATATTTTTTGAAATAATTTAAACAACAGGGTTTGATTTGTAAATTTTTGAACAGTTCGGGGTTAAATTTGTAAAATGCTGAAAACCTGGGGGGTCAGAGGTAATTTCACCACCTTCTTCCCCCTTTCTTCTCCGGCAGTGGCCGGCGAAGCCATGGCCGGTGGCCAGAAGCTTCCCGGTGACATTCAATCTGCCCAGAACGACGTAAAAACGAGTAGATCGACTCTATGTCACTATAGCAAGCGATATATCAAATCGAAATCACCAAGTTCACAGCCAAATGGCCGGAATTCCTCCCGCCGACTTCCTCTTCTCTTTTCCGGCGAAGTCGACTCCAACTTCCCTCGTTAAAATGGACACCACCATTCGAATCCCCTTGACACGATCTATCCATTGATATAAATTATATACATCCAGATTTAACGGATCAAAAATCTGGCCAAAACATGAGTTTTTCGGTGAGTTTATTCAAGAATACCAAGAACATTCAAACTCGAAAACCAAAATGACTTTTTTGTATGTTATTGAACTCTTAATTCATGATATGATATACCAAAATGATCAGGATAAAATTATCTACAAGATTCAAGCATCAAATCATATCAACAACATCAAAATTAAAATTTCATAATTTAATCATTAGTTAATTCGAAATAAAATAATTAAATAAGAACAGAACTTTGATTTTTGCACTGAAAGTGATGATTGATTCTGAAAGAGCTTTTCAAGAGCTTCGATTCGGTATATGGCACGTCCGATTCCGAGTTCGGTAACGCTTTCGTTTTTAAGTTCGATTCTCAAGAACGCGACGGTTTTACGGGTTTTTCTCTGTAAATTCTCTATTTTTACTATTCGATTATGATTATACGAATAAAATGAAATAAGAAAGAAGGTATTTATATTTATAGAATATTAATACCCGTTAGATCATATTGGATCGAAAAATAAGTTACTTAGCCGCTAAGTAACTACAAAAATGATCCGATTTAATACCCGTTTTGGATAATTATCACAATCGGGCTTCTTACAAAAAATATTATACGAAAATAATATAATAATATCCCGTCTTTCGAGAATACGGGTTTGATTGATCTATAAAAATGATGATCGTATCAAAAAAATTGCGTCGGGACGCATACGGGTCAAACCGTACTCCGGACCGAAAAGTCAAAACACGGAAAATGTCTGGAATAATCATATTAGGTTAGGAAGGTGTTTTCCGAAAAGTTTCAGGTTTTAAAAACGCAAAAATTGTTGAGGTTGGACGATTCCCGGCTTTATATATTAAATCCATAAACCCTTTGTAAAATCATATAGCGATCCAAAAATTACCAGAAAAATACCAAAATTATCTATACTTTATTCTGGACATATAAATTAAAATACTCACATTTATCACATGTAAACATCTAAATATCAATATCAACCATCAAATAATTCACCAAAAATCACATAATAATCACATAATAATTATTTATTGATAAAAATAATTACACGCTATATCCCGGATATTACAATTTAGCTCACTTCTTGCTATTTATTCCTGCTATTTCAACTAGCAAGTATGGTTAGATTCAAACAGTCTGCTCGTAAATCTACCGTTGGAGATGCTGAGGCTTTTGTGAGAGCTCAGGTAGTATAGCCTGCGTTCGTGTGAGGACCGGTAGCTATGTAATAGTTGTTAGTGTTGGACTGTTCAAACACTGAACCTTTGCGATCATGCATTATGTTGTAAGTAGTCGTTTGTAATAATTTATATTTCTCAGCTGTAATCTTCTGGTTTTATTTTCGGGCTGCCACATTTTTGGTATCAGAGCTATGGTTTAGAGTCCTTGAACAGTCCAAATAGGATATAGAGTATATATATATGTATAGGAAATACGAGAGAGTAGGTAGATATTATTCGAGTAAGTCGCTAATATTTCCCCTCGTATATATATATATATATATATATATATTGTTTTTCAGCAAAGGATGCATCCGTCCTCGTCCTCGGCACCATCCGACATTATTGATTTCTCCGTGTATGCTAACCTGAGGCTTCAGTTCAATAGGCTTGAAGATAAGTACGACCGACTTATGGAGCAACTGGATGTAGCTTTTCAGGATGATTCACGACTTAGAGAGGAACCTAAGGCACCGTTGATTGCGAGACTCGAGTCCTTGACACGGTTTGTTAACACTAAGCTCGAGGAGATGCCAGCACACCACGACTGCAATAGTCAATACACTATCCAGATGGTAGCAGATGAACTCCAGGGCATCGTGAAGGTACTTCAGGGAGAACAGTGGGAAGAGATTCCGATAGCTCGAGAGGATAACGAGGAGACTTAGGACGATGACCGTTAGGCCGAACTAGGAGCCATATTTCCTATTTCCTTTCCAGTTGGCAATCCTTTATGTTGTTTTACCTTTCGAACTATGTAATTTCCTTATTTCCCTTTTCAGAACTATGATGTTGTTGTCCTTTAAATTCGAACCTTATTTGGTTATGTTAAACCTGTTTTAAGGTTTATGCACCATCGTTTTGTTTCAGCTTCGCTTTCAAACCTATATCTAGAACTGTATATCACCTTTATTGCTAATAATTGAAAACTAGATGCATGTGATCACCTTAACTTCGTAACACCTTGACTTTGAAATAATTATAATATTCACAACTATTTTGTTATACCTTTTATTTCAGAATTAAGCCACCTAAAAAGACGAAGCAAACCATTACTTCTACTACAACCATAACAGATCCAAACATCCTTCGAATATTGGAAACTTTACAACAAACCAATTTAATAGCTCAGCAATAACAAACTCTTCAACAACAATTCCAATAATAACAATTTCGAATCCCAGAAAATCATGATCAACACCAACATCAACCAGATCCACCAGTACCACCTCAACCAGTTGTGACTTTTAAAGCTTTTCAGAATGTGAACCCTCCAGCTTTTCATAACGCCATTGATCCAGTTGTAGCCAACACATGGATAAGAGAAATGGAAAGAGATTTTAAGTTAGTTCAACTAGGGGAAGATCAGAAGACGGTATATGTTAGTTATTTCCTAAAAGGTGAAGTTATCTATTGGTGGGATTCAGTTCAAGCTTTGGAGGAGACTCAAACGATTGCTTGGGAGCGATTCAAGGAACTATTTCTGAAGAAGTATTATCAAACTTCCTAATTGTTTGCCTAATGACCGCTGATCTGTTATACGGTTCGCTTAACTTTCGTTTTCGTTTATCGTTTGAGGGATCATACCCGGGATCTTATTACTTGGGTTTCCTTAACCTTTCTCAATACATTATATTCCTTTTATGATCCTCTCTTATAATCCTTTAATTTAAATCCTTTTTATCATGTTACTTTATACTCAATTCTTTCCGTATCTAGTGGATTTCCGAGAAAAATCAAAGTGTTCGGAATTGGATTCTAACGATCTTTACATACACTTATATACCACATAGAGTACTAATAATATCCCAGAAGACCAATAACAGAACCCCTACATAGCGTGGCATGAAAAGTTTTCTCATTCAGCAAAAACACTATTCATAAGGGTTTCAAAAATTTTCCAAAAATTGGGGTTATTACACTTATGTTGGCAATTTTGTTGAGAATCTCAGTCTTGGCAGTCCTGGTAAAGCCATAATCCCTTTGTATGGCTGAGTAGACTCTAATCAAGGTAGAGTAGCCTTCATTCAGAATTCTGTAAAGAGGCCAGGTTCTTTCCCCATCTCTTTTGTATTTGAACACTAGTCTTTCTGGTAGCTGTCTGTAGGCAGCTATTCCCCTTACTTCCTCCAGCTCATCCAGATAGAGTTCAATGTCTGAAAATTCTTTTATGTCACAGATGTGAACATAATCATCCTTAGAGGCTTGAGGCTTAGGCTTAGGCTTCTGTGTGAATTTGATTGAGGCTTTAGAGGGTATTGATTTGATTCTTCTTTTCTGCTTATTTGATGGTGGAGAAGAGGTTAGGAAGGTGAGCAATTTGATGGTGTCCCAATCAATTGGTTCCTCCTTGGGAATGATTGTTTCACCATGAATGTTCATGAAGGGGTCAGACACAATGGGTTCAGGAATAGAGGGTAGTGCTTTGGATATTGATTGGGTTTCTTCAGTCTCATCTACCATCTTTCTCTTTGCATTGACCTTCTTTCTGTTCCCTTTTTGCCATTCTTCTCTTCCCTTACTTCTTTCCTCCATATCAGTATCAACCATGTCCCCCATAGCTTCATCTTCACTTTTGTCTTCAATTTCTTTCTGTTCTTTAGCCTGACTTGACTTTAGCTATTTTTCAAGCTTTGCTTGTGCTCTTTTGTCAGCCTTTAGCTGTTTGGCTTCTTCCTTCAACCTTCTGGTTTCTTCCCTCTTGGCTATTGAGAATGTGGGATGTCCTTGCATCACACATATGCTCTTTCCCTCTCTGAAGATAATAGCCATGTTCCTCCTTACAGCCACATCCATGGTCTCTTTGAGTTTTGAGATACTTCTACCCAAAAGCTTGTCCTCATCAGCCTTTGGAAGAGGAAAATCCACTTCTTTTAGAGGATTCTTTGTAGAGTCCTTATTGGATCTGTTGTTGGGCTTGAGAACCATAGGTTTCAGATCCTTGGAAGAAGTCTCTCCAACCTTATTCCTCCCTACTGGCTTGAGCTCCATAATAATTGATTCCACTTTTGTACTATGCTTCACAGATTGTGATTGAGAAGTTGTAGAACCAAATATTTGTTGCATCTTTTCATCAATCTTCTTCCTTTGCTCTTTGACTTGCAATTCAGCTGCTGCTATCTGGATTAGATCAATTCCATCAAGCTTTCCTTTTATTGGAATAATTGGAGAAGTGGTGATGACAGGAACTAGCACTTGAGAAATTTGAACTATTTTTGATGGCTCTCCTTCCCCTTCCCCTTTATTCTCCCCCTTTTTATTATCATCAAGGGTAGGGGTCAAGCCTTGTGCATTTGCCAGCTGCATGAGTAGATTTGTTTGAGTTTGCTGATTCTGAAGAATGGTGACCATAGAGTCTTCAATGATCTGAACTCTGGTTTCCAATCTGGCTAGTCTCTTGTCAACATCAGATTCTTTCCTCAGTCTCCCCAACAAATCTTGCATAGTACCATAAGGTATGACTGAATCCAACTTCTCAGCATTGTAGGATTTTAGATAAGCAATATCCTGCTTGAGCTCATGCACACTTAGATTCTGTTTGAAGTGCTGCAACCGCAGGAGATGCAGAGATTCCAGATGAGCTTGAAGAATTGCCTTGGTACCAACATCTGTAGTCTCCTGAAGGGCCTTCTGAATTGTCATGACTTGTCTGACCAAAGTGACACCAAACTCTCCTGGTGTTGATGCTTTTGCCCATGCCCATTCAGGAAGATCTGGAACAGAACTTGGGCCTGCTACTTCCCCTAAGTTCATGCTCTCATCCAAAGAATCAGAGTCATCATCATTAGAATTTACTCCAAATTCTTCAGATGGCTCACCAGCTTGAGAAGGCAGCTTGTTAACAGCAGCTTTGTCTCTGAGAAGAGATTCCGAAGTGTGTACAATATTTAATGTCTGTTCTGCCTCCACATTGCCCTGAGCAGCCAATAATTGATAGGCTGAGACAGGATGAGTAAAAGTGTCAGCATCCAAGGAAATATTATCAATTACAACTTTGTAATGTTACTGAAATTGTCTTTCCTTTTTTGCATCATCCACTTTCATTGACTCACTAGCAATGGCTGGATCCACCCTTATAGCTTATGTACCTGCCTTTCTCTCTTTTTCTCTATTTTCTTGCATCAGGGGCTCCCCCTGGCTCACACACACCCTCACACCCTCATCCTCACCTTCTAAGGTGGCACTCCCCTCACTCACTTTTGCCATGCTGGAAGAAATAACATGCATATGGTGACTCTCAACCTCTCCTTTTGCCTGGGAGCAACCCAACCTCTCACTCAAAAGATCACTCCCTTCCCTCAATCCTAAAAGTGATTGTACAGTAGCCATGTCCTCTATAGTCGGAATTGTTTCTGTTATGTGTGTAGAGACCATCAACGGATAGGGAGTATCCGTTGAAGTGGAAACTGATGGTATCAACGGATAACTGCTGTTAAGCTTATCCGTTGAAGAACAACCACTTGTCAACGGATGAGAGATATCCTTTGAAGAAGGAAATGATGTAGATATAGAAAGTGACATAATTGTTGAATCTGTGTGAATTGATTTTAAGTGTGGTGACACAGATTCTTCAACTACATCTGAAAGAATTGGCTGATGATCCAACAACTCATCCAAAAGATGATGATCATCAGGTTTTGAGTGGGGCTCCTCCCTGAGTTTTAATGAGGGAGAATCAGGAATTGATGTGAATATCATATCCACATCCAGAGAGGGTGATGGAGAGTTTGATGATTGGTGTGTTTCTATTGTGAGAGAATGGGGCTGTGACTCCACATTTGCTGGAATCACATCAAGCTGAATTTGAGAAGGCTCAGATACAGGTGGATGTATCTGTGCTGTGTGTGCCACTTGTGTGGAAACTAGGGTCTTGGCCTTCTTCTTCCTTGAAAAGGCTTTAATTGGTGAATGTGTGGCTTCAGTGTCCCTCCCTCTTTTGTTCTGTGTCCCTGGTTGGGGACTATTTTCAATAGTTACATCCTTTTGGGAGGATGCAACTAGGGATGTGTTAGACTCCTTTTGAACCACCACAGTCTTTTGAGAGACTGTGACTTGGCTGGCTTGGGTACCACTCACCTCTCCCACCTTATCCTAGGGGGTTTCTTGATGTTCACCCCTCCCATCACCACTCACACCCTGTTCACTCCCTTCAGGGTTTATGGTAGTTGTTACAACTGTTGTCTTTTGAGAAACAACAGAGGTAGTTTTCTTTGACTTGAGTTTTGAAACTTTAGTTTTGGTGGCTTTGGTAGGAACCTGTTTGGACAAAGACACAGATTCCATGGCCACACTAGAAGGCAAAGAAATAATGGGGTTGGAAATAGTAGGAGTTATAGAAATGTTTACCTCACTTACCTGTGGTGCATTCATGACTGGCAAATATACCAATGGCACCTGGCTGTTGAGGTTCATTCTCACAAGGTCTGCAAGGACCCTTTTCTCTTGTGCCCAGCATTTGAGTTTATTATTCTCATTTGATATAACCAATCCTTCAGCAACATGGTTAGCCAATAACATAAAGAATCTAGCATAGTAGATGTTATGTGGTCTATTAGCTTTGTTACCTAATCTGGAACCTAATTATAGCATGACACAATTGCTAAAATTAAAGTACCTATCAGAAACTAGCATATAAAGCATATTAACAAGAGATGAAGTTATGGCATCAAAATTGCTAATCTTCCCAGAGAAAACCTTAATAAAGGCATCTCCAAGAAAACTCCATTCTTTCCTAAGGCATTTCCTTCTAATGCTACCTAAACTAGCAGAATCAAAAGCATAGCCTATGGAATCTAACATAGCAGATACATCTTTATCAGTGTGTGGTGTTATGGCATTATTCTCAGGCAACTTAAAGCAAGACTGTATATCATCACAGTTAATGCAATAATCCTTACCTTTGAGAGAGAAGGCAATAGTCATATCTGTGGAGTTAAACTCTGCAGTTGTCCAAATCTCCTCAATCACCTCACAATAGATGGTTGGGGCTTCCAGCATTGCATAGCTTAGTTTGCAGTTTTTGATGAAGTCCATCATCTTGTGATAATCAGAATGGGCTTCATTCTTTTCAACCAAGGCTACGAAATTATTCTTTTCATAAACAAATCCTGTTTGAGACATAATTTTGACTACTGGTGTCATTGTTGTGAGTAGAGGTTGCAGAGAAAAACTTGAGAATTTCGGGAGAGAAGGAGAATAAGATTTGCAAGAAAGCGTAAAGTAAAAATAAGAGTTCAATTGGGCTATTATACTTTATTGAATTAAAACGAAAATAAAATAATTAAATGATACTTTTAAATAAATTACAGCCGTTTAAGTATAAAGAAAACTGTAGAAATTCTGAAAACTACCTTTAATACAAATATATACAATAGTGTATATCTGTATCAACGGTTAAGTAAAAGAATCAACAGCTGTGACTCACTTAAAGTAACTGATGTGACACTTCAACGGATAAGGTAAATAGTTATCCGTTGATGATCAACACTATTTTATCCGTTGAGGGATAAAATTACCAGAAATGTATTTGTCTTTCAACGGATAATGAACATCCGTTGATAGAGCAATTTTGGCTTTCAACGGATAGGGAATATCCGTTGATAGGATAAGTCTTACTCAAATCCAACTTTGTTCTTGCAGTAAATTCATTTTAGGCTACAATACAGATTATATAGAGAACATAAATTATGAATAATTAAGCATACCTAGCTCACTTACTAATCTTGTGAATGTTGATTCATCAAGTGGCTTGGTAAATATGTCTGCAATCTGCTTTTCACTTGGAACAAAATGAAGTTCCACGGTACCTTTCATCACATGTTCCCTAATGAAATGGTACTTGATGTCAATGTGTTTGGTTCTTGAGTGCTGCACTGGATTTTCAGTAATGGCAATGGCACTTGTGTTGTCACAGAATATTGGAATTTTGTCAACAGTCAAACCATAGTCAAATAGTTGATTCCTCATCCATAGTATCTGTGCACAGCAACTACCAGCAGCAATGTACTCAGCTTCAGCTGTTGATGTAGAAACAGAATTTTGCTTCTTGCTGAACCATGACACAAGCTTGTTCCCTAGAAATTGATAGGTGTCAGTTGTGCTTTTCCTGTCTATTTTACAGCCTGCATAATTTGCATCTGAGTAGCCAATTAGATCAAAACCAGACTCTCTAGGGTACCAAACTCCTAGATTTGGAGTCCCTTTGAGATATCTGAAGATTCTATTAATAGCCACTAAGTGAGATTCTTTAGGGTCAGCTTGAAATCTAGCACAGAGACATGTAGAAAACATTATATCAGGTCTACTAGCAGTTAAATATAAAAGTGAGCCAACCATGCCTCTATAACTTGAAATATCCACAGACTTTTCAGCCTTGTTTAATTCAAGCTTGGTGGCAGTGACCATGGGAGTTTTTGCAGATGAACAATCCATTAAGTCAAACTTCTTTAAAAGATCATAAATATATTTAGTTTGACTAATGAAAATTCTATCACTAACTTGTTTAACTTGTAAACCAAGAAAATAAGTTAGCTCTCCCATCATGCTCATTTCATATTTACTTTGCATTAACTTAGCAAACTTTTTACAAAGCTTATCATCAGTAGATCCAAATATAATATCATCTACATAAATTTGAACAAGTATTTTAGAGCCATTAACATTTCTAAAGAAGAGAGTTTTGTCAACAGTACCTCTTGTGAAGTGATTATCTAGAAGGAATTTTGACAAAGTCTCATACCAGGCTCTAGGTGCTTGCTTTAGTCCATAGAGTGCTTTCAACAGATAATACACATAGTCTGGAAAGTTTGGATCTTCAAATCCTGGAGGTTGGCTTACATAAACTTCTTCCTCCAATTCCCCATTTAGAAATGCACTCTTGACATCTATTTGATAGACTTTGAAATTGGCATGAGCTGCATAGGCTAGAAAGATTCTAATGGCCTCAAGTCTGGCAACTGGAGCAAATGTTTCATCAAAATCTATTCCTTCTTGTTGAGAATAGCCTTTAGCAACCAATTTGGCTTTATTCTTTATGACAATGCCATTTTCATCCATCTTATTTCTGAATACCCATTTTGTGTCAATAGAACTCTTGTTCTTTGGCTTGGGTACCAGCTTCCATACTCTGTTCCTCTCAAATTGGTTTAGCTCCTCTTGCATTGCTAAAATCCAATCTGGATCCAATAGAGCTTCTTCCACTCTCTTAGGTTCCATCTGTGATAGAAAGCTACTATACAGACATTCATCTTGAGTAGCCCTTCTAGTTTGCACTTTAGATGTAGCATCACCAATGATCAGTTCAAAAGGGTGATTCTTGGTCCATTTCCTTTGAGGTGGTAGATTAGCTCTAGATGAGGTTGCCTCAGTATTGTCATGATGTGAGATAGAATGTTGATTGGTTGAAACTCCCCCTGAGTTGCTGATCCTTTGAAAGGAATTGGGAGCTCTATCAACTGATGAAGTGAATTGATTATCCGTTGACAGACTGTGATCAACGGATGCTTCATTATGAACTTCAACGGATGATACACTTTGTCTTTCAATGGATGCTGCATTGCTTCTTTCAACGGAAGCTGAATTATGACTTTTAACGGATGCAGCATTATGTGCATTATCCAAAGGCAGATTCTGAATTCTTCTTGAGATGCCTTCTTCATCATTCTCATCTTTACTATCATCACAATATATCTCAATGTTGTCAAATTTGAGTCCTTCATGATGTCCCTCATCTGTTAGTCCATCAATCTTTTTATCATCAAACACAACATGCACAGATTCCATGACAATGTTGGTTCTTAGATTGTAGACCCTCTATGATTTTCCAGCAAAATAACCAACAAATATTCCTTCATCGGCCTTTGCATCAAACTTTCCTTTGTGATCAGATTGATTCCTTAAGATGTAACATTTGCAACCAAAGACATGCAGAAAGTTTAAAGTTGGTTTTCTTCTCTTGAATAATTGATAGGGAGTCATGCCTTTTGCCTGATTGATTAGAGAAATATTCTGAGTGTAACATGCACAGTTAACAGCCTCAGCCCAAAAGTAAGTTGGGAGTTTTGACTCTTCAAGCATTGTCCTTGCAGCTTCAATTAGTGATTTGTTCTTCCTTTCCACCACACCATTTTGTTGTGGGGTCCTTGGAGCTGAGAACTCATGCATGATCCCATTTTCTTCACAGAACAACTTCATGGTTAAATTCTTGAACTCAGTTCCATTGTCACTCCTAATATTCCTTACTTTGAAATCAGGATGATTGTTGACTTGCTTGATATGATTAATAATGATTTCACTAGCTTCATCCTTTGATCCAAGAAAATAGACCCATGAGAACTTAGAGAAATCATCAACAATCACTAGGCAATATCTTTTCCTTGAAATTGACAATACATTGACTGGTCCAAAAAGGTCCATGTGTAGCAGTTGTAATGGTTCATCAATTGCAGATTCAAGCTTCTTACTGAATGATACTTTCTTTTGCTTTCCTTTCTGACAAACATCACACAGTCCATCCCTTGTGAATTCAACTAGAGACATTCCTCTAACTAAGTCCTTTTTGACTCGATCATTCATTGTCTTGAAATTCAAATGGGATAGCTTCTTGTGCCATAGCCAACTTTCAACTGTACTTGCTTTGCTGAAAAGACAAGTAATGGATTCTGCATCTGTAGAGTTGAAGTCAGCTAGGTACACATTTCCTTTTCTAACTCCAGTTAGAACCACTTTATTGTCCTTCTTACTTGTGACAATACAGGCTTCAGAATTGAAGGAAACAGTATTCCCTCTGTCACATAGTTGACTGATGCTCAATAAGTTGTGTTTGAGACCATCAACCAATGCAACTTCATCAATGATGACATTTTCTTTTGTAATCAAGACATATCCCATAGTGAATCCTTTGTTGTCATCTCCAAAGGTTATGCTAGGGCCAGCTCTCTCCTTAAACTCTGTGAGCAGGGTGAAATCTCCTGTCATGTATCTTGAACAGCCACTGTCCAAGTACCATAGATTCCTTCTTTTTCCCTGCACACAACAAAATCAATCAAGTTGATATTGGTACCCAAGTTTCCTTGGGTCCAACCTTGTTAGTCTTTTTCCTAGACTTCATTCCTCCTGCATCTTTTGACTTAGGTAACTTTGGGTCTACCTTGATCTTAGATATGGTTGGTTGAAGTGTAGGGTTAGTCACAGAATCATTTAGCACATTTGATTGAATTTGATAAGGCATGGATTGTGCAAATATGTTATTCCACATAGGCATATTGTATGGCATTTGAGGCATACTAAATGCAGTAAAATAAGGATTATTAATATAGTAAAATGTGCATGGGGATTCTGATGAGACATAACAGGAATAGCATATAGAGGTGACATAGACATGTTAGGCATGGAGGGATTTGAAGGCATGGGAGTATTTTTAACAGATTTGCAATGATCAGATAGGTGATTAACACTTTTACAATGCACACAGCTTTTTCTAGGAGCATACCTATCAGGTGTGTAATTGTTATATTTGTTAATCCCTACCTTCCCATTTATTTTAGATTTTCTTTTAATTTCCTTCTTATCCTCAACCAACTTAAGCCTATTTTTCAGCTGATCCAAAGTCATGTGTCCTATATTCACCTTACTGGCATCTTTGGATGTGCTAGCTCCTTCTTTGACAAAGTTCTTGAGAGTTGAATCATTCTTCTTATTAAGGTTTTTATTTTTAAATTACTTGCCTGTTTTAATTGATGAGCCTTCAACAGATGCTCTTTTCTTCCTTCAACGGATAACTTTCATCATCCGTTGATTCCACATCCGTTGACAATCCATCAATTAATTCTAACTCCTTTTTGTTCTTCTTCCAGGCATCCTCACAGAATGATTCAATTCTCTGAACCTTGACAATTTGAACACTAACATCCCTAGATGTTTTCCAGGCCTTGATTACCTCTTGCTCACTTTCTAACTGTTTAGAAAGAATTTCTACTTTCTTAACAGCTTCTTCTAGTTCACTCTCAACAGTCAAGCATTTAAGTTTAATCTTTTCAAGGTCAATTACCTGATTCTCTAACACAGCATTCCTATCACTTAAAAACACATTATTCTCTTTGATCCTAGTGTTTTCTTTAGCTAGTAATTTAAGGGAAACACGCAAATGATATAATTCATTGGACATATCATTTATGGCTTCATTGCATTCATGTTTAGAAAGCTAAGAGAGATCAGTAGTAATTACCTGGTTGCTTGATGAACTAGTTTCATTTTCATCAGAATTAGCCATCAGGGCTCGGTTGACATATTCCATATCATCATCTTCATTGACCCCATCTGCTGCCCAATCATCTTGAGTGAGAAAAGCTCTTTCCTTCTGTTTGAGCAAATCAAAATACTTCTTTTTGTAATCAACTTGCTCAAATTTCCTTTTATCAGAGGTTGGCTTCCTGCACTCACTTGCAAAGTGTCCACTCATGCCACAGTTATAACATTTGAACTTGGATTTGTCCACCATGTTTTTGTTTGGCTTAGTGAATTTTGTATTTTTCCTGAACTTCATCTTTGCAAACCTCCTGGACAGAAAAGCCAGATGTTCATCAATATCATCAGAGTCATCCTGACTGGAATTGTCTTCATCCTCAGCTACTTGCTCTTTACCCTTGCTTGATTCTGATTTGCTTGTGCCAATTTTGAGACTTGGCATTGTCTTTTCCTCATTCCTGGCTTCAACCTTCTCACTGTCAGCTACAAGTGCAACTGATCCTCCTTTTCTCTTTCCCTTTTCCAACAGCTCATCTTGCTCCATCTCAAGTTCATATGTCTTCAAAATTCCATATAATCTTTCAAGTGTGAAGTCCTTATAAACTTGAGAATTTCTTAGAGAAATAGTCATAGGCTTCCATTCCTTTGGTAGAGGCCTTAGAAATTTTAAATTGGAGTCCTTGACTTGGTACACTCTCCCATACAGCTTTAATCCATTCAATAGTTTCTGAAATCTGTTGAAGGTATCATTCAATGATTCTCCTTCTTCAAAGTGAAAATATTCATACTGTTGAATGAGAAGCTGCATTTTGTTTTCCTTAACTTGCTCAGTGCCTTCACAGATAAGCTGCACAGTATCCCAAATTTCCTTAGCAGTTTGGCTGTTGATGACATTGTCAAACATATCTTGATCCAGGCCATTAAACAGAATGTTCATGGCTTTCTTGTCCTTGTGGACCTCTTCAATATCTTCAACAGTCCATTCTACCTTTGGCTTGGGAATAGACTGTCCAACAGCAACTATAGCAGTAACAGCTGTGGCCACCTTGTGTGGGATGTGAGGACCATTTTCAATGCAGTTGATGTAGCTTTCATCTTGAGAGAGAAGATGTAAATGCATCTTCACTTTCCAGTGATGATAGTTATCTCTTTCCAGGATTGGAATCTTTACACCAATATCCTTCTTACTCATGATGTTAGCAGAATAGATCTTTAAACTCTTTGAATGTTAAGAGCTTGCTCTGATACCAATTGTTATTCCCAGTGGACTAACAATGAGATTTACAGAAGGGGGGTTGAATGTAAATCTCAAAACTTTTTCAAGTTTTGAGCAGTTTCTAAGGCTAAGTGTTTTTGAGAACAAGTGTGTGAATTGCTTGAAGCTAATACAGACAGATATATATTCAAACACAAATGTAAAGAACACAAAGAACTTAAAAACTTTTCCGGTGGATTTGTTGTTCCACCAGAGATGTGTTATTTAAGAAAATCTGTGATTCAAAGAATTAAATCATAGCTGCTTCCTAGTACAAACTAGATGATTTTCTCTCTTGATATTTCTAAACAGCTCAGGAAAATTCCTATCTAATTACTAGCTGCTACTTGGTTTATATATCACCAAGTTTACAAGTGAAGACAAAACTGTAAAATACAATTAAAAAGATTCTTCACATGTTTCTTCTTCATTTCTCTATCCAATGCAATCTAGGATAATCTGTGAATCTTTGCATCAGAATGGAAATGCTGCATTTTCTTGATTCCTCCTAGAGGCTTCCACATTCCAGTTTGTCTTTATCAACCCATGTGCCTCTGTCAGCTTGTGAATTGTCACTATCAACTGCTAATGAACTAAGCATCCGTTGAAGCTTTCATCCGTTGATGCCTTATCCGTTGAGGCTTTATCCGTTGAAGCTTTATCCGTTGATGCATTATCAGTTGAAGTCTTTATCCGTTGAAGCACTTATCCATTGATGGATATTATCCGTTGAAGCATTAGAGACATTCGTTGAAGCTTTGATTCTTATCCGTTGAAGGTCTTCAATATCCGTTGATACTTCTTCACTTATAGAAAATTACAAGGCATGAAATATTTACAATTAGCCCTCCTATTTGCATATCCATTAGTAGTCAACATGACTGATAATTTCCTACAACATCTAAGAATTACAACTTGAATCCAGAGAATGAAATGTGCTACAATACTAAACTTATTGCTATGTAAAGCTACTCCTTCAACGGATAGCCAAGATGGTCTTATCCGTTGAGGCTACAAATACTAGATTTCTACTTAAGTGTTTTGTTTAACTTATCATCAAACTAATACATATATTCCTAACAATGATATTGAGAGAGCACAGAGGGGGAAAGAGAGTGAAAGAATGAGAAAGATTATTGAGATTGAGATTCAGTGTGGGTTTTAATGGGCTGAAAATAAGCGGCCTTTTTCCCAAAATATTGGGCTCTTGGTTTGAATATTTTCATAAATTTTACCTTCTAATCAAATTTCTAAGATTTCATAAATCTATTTTCAAATATTTAAATATTATATTTGTTTATTTTATTTTTTATATAAATATGTATATTCACATATTTTAATATATTTATTTTTAAACTTATATCACAGTGCTCATATCAAGAGGGCGATAATTTATATGTTTTATACTTTTAAAAATTCCATTTGAAAATTTTATTAGGTTTAAAATATTTATTTTAACCTTTTTTTCTAATTAATTCCTCTTTTAACTTTTTTAAGTTTTAATATGTACAAAATTCGCATATTGTCATAGATTTTATTCATTCTATTTGTATATCACCCTAAATTCTTGAAAATGAATTTAAATTAATAATTAATCTTAAAAAACATCATATTTATATTTTGATACTCTAAGGTAACACTGTGACCAGAATGTTGCAAGCTGCAACACTTTCGACCTAATGCAACACCACGGTTTTGGCTAAGATAACACAAAAAAACACAATGTTAAATTAGCTCATAACTATAACGACTTGTATATTTTTATATTGTTTAATATGTAATTATTAAATAAAATATGTCTGTGGGTTCTGTCAGCTGGATATTAAATTATTATTACTTATGTGTGATTATTGGTGTTCGAGGATGATTTGTGTAATTAGTTGTGAAGCTGTGTTATTTTATTTTTATATTTAAAGGTGATTCTATTCAAGATTTATTTTCGTAAATATGGGGATTATCTCTAAAATTATTTTTATGGCTTCATAACTTTATTAATTATTTTTAGGAGTTTTTAAAATTGAGAAATCAATATTTCATCAATTATTTAGCCATATATGATTTTCTGATTTCAATTATTTGTTAAATCTGTATTTAATTCCAGGATTCTTTAAAAATTACAAAATTTATATTTTATTAAGTTTGGAATATTACGAGAATTTTAAAAATTTGTTCGGAAATTTTTGGGATTAGTTCGACCCGCGTGTTATTTTATTTGATTGATAAATGTAGATATGAGTTGTATTTTAAAAATAATTTCAAAATTATAGGAAACTTATTTTAAATAACTTTTAATTATTTGTGATATCTTATAAAATATTTTATTATGTTCGGGTATTAATTATCCGTAAATGATTCGTTAAATTGTTATGTGTCGGTGCAAATTCAGAATTATCGGAGTAAATAAATCAGATAAGGGGAAATGGGCTTATCCCTTTCTTCCTCAATTCTTCCCTGTCTCTCTCTCTCTTGCCGACCTCTTTCTCCCCTCTCCAGTTTTCTCTCTCGAAATCCTCCTCCCCTTAATCTCTCTATACTTCGTTTTCTCTTTATCTCCTTCGTTTCTCATTTCTTTCTTATTTCTCAGGTTCTTGTTCCCGGATTTGGTAAGCTTCCACCGGATTCTTTGATTTTTTTGGCTGCTATCTCTGATTATTGCTTCTGAATTGATTCTGTTGGATGTATATATACATATACATCCGTGTATATGTATGTGTGCTACCAAATATTGAGGTTGTATGTTTTGTGCCGCTTTATTCCGTTTGTCGCCGCATTTTTCCGGCATGGCGGCCGGATGTGTCCTGTGTCTGCGGGCTACGCGCTTATGCGCGTGTGTCTACGTTTCTTGATTTCGATTTTTTTTTCCGGCCATTTGCAATTGCTGTGTTGATGTCCTGTTGCGCGTGTTCTAATCTGGGGCTTTAAAATTTTCTACAGGAAAAATTTATTGATTACTTTAATGAAATAAATTCATTTTCCCGAGGGAAATTATTATTTTATCGGTGAAGGTTCGCGATGGAAACCCGAAATATATGGGTACCCGCGAATTTTCGTCGCCGTCACGATGGACTATGATGATTCGATCTGAGTCCTACGATTTAAAAATACAAAATATGATATAAAACATAAAAAAATGACTAATAATTAATAATTGTATTTAATTGATAATTGAGGATTTTGGGACTGATATTGATGGATGAAATCGGTGGTTGGGTTTTGGATTGCGATTGATTGTAGTTGTGTTTCTTTGGACGTCGGGATGTTCGACGGGTTAACCGATAATCAAAGGAGGTGCTGCCCGATTTCCGGAAAATTTAATTACGGAAATACGAGGCCGTACCCAATGGCTATCGGAACATCGATCGATTATATGTAACTATTTTGTACAAAATCTGATTATGTGTTGTGATGAAATACTTTACGAAAATCGATAACCCTAATTTCATAAAAGGATAAATATACGTATTTTCTGAAAACGAACACCGAACCGACTTTCGAAAACGTGAACCCTAATTGATACGTGTATTATTATATGAAGTATGTTACGAGTTGGGTTTTGTTAACATTCGGGTAGATTGTTAGCGAGGATATGTCAAGCATAATCGAAGGTCTAAGTTAGGGTGTTTCAACTTTGTAGGTGCTAGTCGGAAAGCCCAAGGGTTGGTGTTGGATAGCCTAGTGGACAGTCGACGAGCACAGTAAGGTTCCAATCGAAGGACCTGAGTGTTAAAGTCGAATCCAGGGTAATCTAGTGGTTAGACGTTAATGCCTGAGCCGTCCGTGTCGGCTCAAGGTCAATCGATAATATTTGTAAAGCTCTGCAAGGCAAGTACCCCTGATCATATCTTTATGGTTCAGCATATATGAATCTACTATTATTTTATTCTCGTAGTGGAACAGAACGTTTTAAGTTACGTGTCCCCTGTGTTTAAATTATTTTATTAACTTATGTTTCGTGGGAAAAGTAACTTCTGAAAATGCCTATCTCTAAATTTTGAATAAAATGAAAATGTTTTGGAAAGTGTGCTGTCATATAATTGTTTTGACAAGAGATAGGTAAGTGATTTGGAAAATTGGATAAAATGACCAAATAATTGGATAAATGTGTGCAGGAGGCCTGTAACGGCCTGAAGATAGCGTAAGAGGCGAAGTGGTTGCGCACCCTATTATAACCATCAGCCCAGCGTGACAGGGACCTAGCTAGTCTCTGAGTTCCGGAACAAGTTTTGATGGGATAGCCAAGATAGAATTATCCTATGGAGATAGCCTGATCAGTTGTCTCACCAGGGATCATCCAATACTTTTATATCTGAGAATGTGATTTTGAGGTTCCCGGAGAGGAACAAGTTTTATAGGTCCTGTGATGGGACAAGCTTTATGATTCCCGTAACGGAACAAATGATTTTGGGTCTTCATAACGGGACAAATAGTTTCATGGGTCCTGCGATGGGACGGAAGATTTGAAAATGAAAGAAGCATGCAAAAATTTTAATTTGGTATTTATGCACAGCACACAACTGTTGATTTGGTTTTACAGAGCATGCTAGTTTTGATATCCAGTTCACACATGTTTTACTTGTTTTCTAGCAGTTATGATTTCTGTTCCTATAATTGTTTATCATAAACTATTTTTTATTATTATTCATATAGTGGTACTGCTGAGCAATTTATTGCTCACCCTTGCAAAATGTTTTATATATGTATTATAGATGCCTAGGGGATTCTCCCGTGGAGGTCAAGGCAGAGTTCCAGTTTCCTTCCATGTCAGGCTCCTCTGAGGTAGTTGTGCTGGACCCAAGCGGGTCTATTGAGTTGCTATACAAAGATAGCATTTTCAGGATTGTCTTTAGTAAGTTAGTTTTGTGAGGATTGTAACCTATCATACTTAAACCTAGAAAAGATCTTGGAAAAAGGGGTTGTGTTTATATAATAATGTTGAGTTGGATTATATTAAGTTATTATTGTTGTTATTGATGACATCAACTCTTGACCCCGGGGTTGAGGCTGTCACAATAACTGCCCTATCTAAGGTAACATATTAGTTAACATTTTTTAGGAGGGGGTTGCGATAGACCATCTATGGCGTAGTGCCCAATACAACTGGAAAAGCTTTGGTCAGAACAAACTCCAACAGAGACTGGATGGATTCATCAGGAACTGGCAATGATAATGAATGATATGTACTCATGGCAACTCATGGAGAGGATGCCTCAGGAACTGATAAGGTACCTTCAGTTATATTTCCTGTTGATATTGATAATTTGTCTGAACTGAAAAACTTTCTTATACTCTTTGCATGTTACTTTTAAAAGTAAGTCTATTGAATGTGATAGTTTGATTGCTGATAATAAGAGGCTTAAATAAAGAAATAATTTCTTAGAAGCTGAGTTAGTTTGCATGCATGAGAATGAAAAAACATGTAAGAAGTCACAACATAATAAAACTCAGATAAACATCAGGTATGCCAGACTAGAGAAAGTTCAAGAAAAGGAAATATAGGTATTTAAAACATGGATGACCTCAAGAAAGAAAGTTCATGATTTTATTAGTGATAAAAACTGGAAAGAATGTCTTGGTTATAACAAATTTGCTGATAGGAATATCAATAAATCCATCAATAACACTACTCCGGTTAAGTTTATTGGAACTGATGAAAAAAGAGTTGAGTTTGTCTATGAATTTGGTTCTACTTCTAAGAATAATGCTGAAGAGAAAGCTAAACCAGGAGTCCCTGCTAAAAAGAAAGAAGATCCTGAAATGCAAGAAAAAAAGTAAAAATATAGGACTTCTCTCTAAGAGTCAGCTAGATAAAAAGATATGTGAGGTAACTTCTAACGCTCCCAAACCTAGGTCTAAGAGAGGTAGAAATGGAAAACAAGGAATAAACAAGGCAAACAACTATAAGAACATTCATAATGCTCCTAGGAAAGCTTGTTTTAACTGTGGTAATACTAATCATATTTCTATTAATTACAGGAAGCCTAAAAAGAAAGTATCTAAAATTCCTGAGTCTGATATTAGTGGTAGATCATTACTATACAAATCACAAAATCCTTGTTCTCACTGTGGTCGCAGTTGGCATTTTATTAACACTTGTAAAGATTATTATAGTTTGTATCACAATAATTATGATCCTTTGCCAAAATTCAATAAAATTGTTATTTTAAATAGAACTGCTAAACTGAATGTGCATACATCTTATAGAGTCAAAAATGTCAAGACAAATCCTGATGGAGTAAATCCTGATGGATCAAATCCCGACAAAAAATATGTTAATGCAAAAATACATAAGATGTCAAAAAGGACCCAACAAATGTGGGTTCTTAAAAATTCTGACTGATTTCCATATTTCTGATTACAGGGAAACAAGAAGAATGTGCTTGTCAGTGGCTGTTCAGCACATATGACTGGAACTAAATCCCTGTTGTCAGAATATGAGGAGAAGGCTGGCCCAATGGTTTCCTATGGAGATGGCAATGTAGGAAAAACACGGGGATATGGAAATATTATCATTGGAAATGTCATCATCTCAAATGTAGCTCTAGTAGATGGACTGAAGCACAACTTGTTGAGCATTAGTCAAATTACTGACAGAGGTTTCTATGTTAAGTTCTATGATACACACTATGAAGTAGTTCATAAAATCACAAAGAAAACTGTTTTCAAAGCTTACAGACATGGAAACATTTATGAAGCCAAACTTTGTGCAAATACTGATGGTCCTGAAACTTATCTGGTAATCAAGGCATCAGTAGATGAAAGTTGAAATTGGCACAAGAAGCTTTCTCATCTCAACATCAATAATCTCAATGAACCGGTGAAGAAATATTTAGTAAGAGGTCTACCTAACATGTGCTTCTCCCTTGATGGTCTGTGTGATAATTGTCAACAAGATAAACAAAGAATAAGCTCTTTCAAAAGCAAGTCAGAATCATCCATCAAAAAGCCATATAAAATGCTGCATTTGGATCTCTTTGGTCCTGTGAATATCATGCCAATTAACAAAAAAGGTATACTCTAGTTGTTGTTGATGAATATACTAGATTTACTTGGGTGTTTTTTTCTTGCACAGTAAGGATGAAACAACTGAAATTCTCTTGGATCATCTGAGACTGATTGAAAATAACACAAAGTTGTTAGGTGCTGATTCGCAATGATCAGAAGAAGCTCAGGATCTGACTGTGTTTTAGATGTCATCAGTATTTGATGTATCGTCAAGATTCGATGCATCATCATTTTTGCATGGCATCAGCATCTGAAGGCAGTCTGTTATGAAGATTGGTTATATTCCTTATTTTGAGGGATGGATATCTGTTAGGTTCTGAGTGATAGGACTTTTTGTATTCAGTTAAAGAAATGTATCATTTTCTAGTAATTGATAATGCATATCTTAGATTAATTTGTAGCAACTGTGTATTATATAAACACAGTTTAGGTCATCGCATAGTTAGATCTCTCGAGTATTGTACGACCTAGAAGCTCTCAAGAACATCAATATTTCTTGAGAGAGTTTGTAACAGTTTTTATTAGAAATATAAAGAACTGTTATATTTTTATACTTGTTCGAAACATGTATACAATTGTATCCAACCCCCCTTAAACAATTGCATTACTACTGGGCAACAATTGGTATCAGAGCGAACTGATAATATTACAATCAGAAATGATCTAAACATGTCTCTGAACAAGTATGAAAGTATTAAAATCCCCATTCTGAAAAAGACTGAATATCCTACATGGAAGGTGAAGATGCTCATGCACCTGAAAGCTACAGATCCAGAATACCTCGACATAATCAATGATGGGCCTTACAAGACAACAAAATTGGTGCCTGCAACTCCTACTATTGTTGAACACCTTCAGTTGAAGGAAAAGAGTGAGTGGGCAGCAGAAGAGAAAGTTGTTGTGATGAAGGATGCAAAGGTAAGAAACATTTTGCATAACATTCTTGACTCTGTGATGTCAAACAGGGTTATAGCCTACAAGACTGCCAAAGAAATCTGGGATGCCCTTGAGACTCAATGTCAAGGAACCATGGCCATCAAGAAGAACAAAAGAGATGTTCTAATTGAAGAATATAAACACTTTGACTAAGTCAGATGAAAGTCTCACTGACATCTATGACAGGTTTCTCACTCTGCTTAACAATCTATATTTGGTGGGAAAGGTGTACAATCTGGAAGATTTAAACACCAAATTTCTGAGAGCTTTTAATGAGGAATAGGAGACTCAGACTTCAATCATACGACATCAGTATAATTTGCAAATAGTCACTCTGGATGAAACTTATGGCATGCTGAGAACTCATGATTTGGAAGTTCAGCAAAGGAAAGAGAGGAAAAACAACAAGAGAAATCAGTTGCTTTGAAAGTGAATGCTAAAGCTTCAAAAGACAGGTCTGTTGAAGCTGCAAGGAAAAAGAATAATCTGCCAGAATCAGATACTACTGATTCATCATCAAATCCTGATGATGAGACTGATTCTGAAACTGATGAGAACGTGACAGATTATGATATCATGCAAATGGCTGCATTGCTAGTTAAGGGCTTCAAGAGGATGGAAGTTCAGGAAGTCTCAGAAGAAAAGAAGCTTCGGGAAGAAGTTTACTGGAGGAGAAAGGAAGTCGTTTGGAAGAAGAGAAGGAAAGGACTTTAAAGCTGGAAAAGTCGACAGATCAAAAATTAAGTGCTACAACTGTGATGAACCTGGTCACTTTGATATAGAGTGCAAAAAGACAAAGCACGACAAAGGAAAGAACAAAGCCTTGATTACATCAAGCAAGGATTGGATGAATTCCACTGATTCTGAAAATGAAGAAACATGATATGCACTGATGGCTAGTTTTGATACTCCTGCTTCCTCTGATTCTAAGGTATCAGCTTCCTTTTTCTCTCTTGATACTAAAGATATATCTGAATTGAAATCTATTTTTAAGTCTCTCCATGGAAATTTTAAAAATAAGATTATAGAGAACAATAGACTGTTAACTGAAAATGAAGTCTTAAAATCTAGGAATGATCAGTTGGAGTCAGACTTAGTAAATCAGATTGAAATTCAAAAAAAAATGTGAGAAAGCTAAACAAACAGCAAAAATCTTAGAAGCTAAGTATAGTATGTTAGAAAATGAATTAGAAATTGAGAGGAAAACCCTTAAAGCCTGGACCGCTTCAGGCAAAAAGGTTCATGAGATGATTTTTAAGAAAAACTGGAGAGAATGTCTTGGTTATGTAGATGGATTTAAGGATGTTGACACTGAAAATAAAATTACCCTTAAGACTCTTGTTAAGTTTATCTCTTCAGAAGTTGATGAACCCAAATCTACCTTTGAGAAGGGTTCAACCTCAGCATCCTAAGAAAAGGTAGTAAATGATAAAACTCAAAGAAAGAAAAATAAGGAGACCATTAAGGCTGTTAAGAAAGAAAAAAAACATATGAATTATTTCTAAAAGATAATTGAAAAAGAAATTATCTGAGGTTACTAACAAACCTCAAGTAAAAAGTCCAAAAAGAAACAGGAATGGTAAGCAAGGTATTTCTAAGGAATCTAACTATAAATTTGTCTACAATGCTCCTAGAAAAACTTGTTTTAACTGTGGTAATACTAATTATCTTGCTATTGATTGTAGGAGGAGTAAGAAAATAAAAACTGCTATTCATGAGTCTAATGTTAGGGGTAGATCAGTATTTTACAAACCACAAAATCCTTATTTTCATTATGGTAGTAGTTGGCATTCAATTTAGACTTGTAGTTCCTATCATAAGCTATATCATAACTATTATGAACCTTTGCCAAAACTCAATAAAACATGCTTATGTCTACATTGTCCTAGTTCTACTAAATCTACTTCTGATAAGACAAATCCAGACAAGGGAAAAATCGTCAGAAGTAAGTCTGAATCACAAAGACTTAAGTTGTCCAAAATGAGGGCCCAACAAGTGTGGGTCCTTAAGTATCCTTCTAATTAATCACTCATATGACTGCAGGGTAACAGGAAAAATACTTTTGTCTTGGATAGTGGATGTTCAGGACACATGACTGGAAATAAATCCCTACTGTCAGAATTTGAGAGGAAGGTTGGCCCAGATGTATCTTATGGGGAAGGAAATATAGGACACACTCTGGGATATGGCAACTTGGTAAATTGAAAAAGTAGTAATTGAGGATGTAGCTCTGGTGGAAGGACTAAAGCATAATCTACTAAGCATCAGTCAAATCACTGACAGAGGTTATCATGTGGTGTTCTATGACTCTCACTGTGAAGTTATTCATAACAAGTCAAAGAAAATTGTCTTGATGGGATACAGACATGGCGACATGTATGAAGCAAGGCTGCATGAAAGTCTTGAGCAAGAAGCTACTTGCCTTATCTCAAAGGCATCAGTAGATGAGAGCTGGAATTGGCACAAGAAGCTCTCACATCTCAACTTTAATTCAATCAATAAACTTGCCAAGAAGGTGCTAGTAAGAGTATTACCAAATATGCTATACTCATCTGATGGTCTTTGTGATGCTTTCCAAAAATCCAAACAAAGAAGAGTATCTTTCAAAAGTAAAACAGAATTCTCTATCACTGAACCATGTCATATGTTACATTTGGATCTCTTTAGACCAGTGAACATAATGTCTATCAACATGAAAAGGTACACACTTATAATTGTTGATGATTTCACTATATACACTTGGGTTTATTTTCTACACAGGAAGGATGAAACTCCAGAAATTCTTCTGGATCATGTAAGGGAAATTGAGAATGGATCTAACTTCAAAGTGAAAATACTGAGAAGTGATAATGGCACTGAGTTTAAGAACTCAAAAATGGAGGAAGTCTGTAAGTACAAAGGCATATAACAACAATTCTCAGCTCTTGGCACACCTCAACAAAATGGTGTTGTTGAGAGAAAGAACAGAACCCTGATTGAAGCTGGTAGGACTCTGCTAGAAGAAGCCAAACTACCCACTAACTTACGGGCTGAATCAGTAAACACAGCCTGGTATACTCAGAATATCACACTGATAAATAGACATGGTGCTACTCCTTATCAGATGCTGAAAGAAAAGAAGCCCAGTCTCAAACATCTTCATGTATTTGGATGTAAGTGCTTTGTTCTGAGAACTCATACTGATCAGCTAGGAAAATTTGAATCAAAAGCTGATGAAGGAATCTTTGTTGGTTACTCACCATCAAGAGCATACAGGGTTTTCAATCTGAGAACAAATACTATAGTTATCTCTATCAATGTATTTTTTGATGATAAGAAGATTCCTGGTTTTGAAGAAGACTCTCATGAAAGTTTGATCTTTGCAAATGAAAATGCACTATTAGAATCTGCATCAAACTCTAATGGATTATCAATTACAGATGATCCAAATCCTGATACTCCTTCAGATCCGGAAGATATCATTATACTAATGAACCTGCACATATTGAGGGGGAGTAACAACAAGGTTCAACTGCTAGTACTAACACTGAAGAATCAACTCAAGGTTTTTCTTAATTTGATCACTCAGAAACTAATGTTGATTCAACATTAAGAGAACATGTGTCAAGTCCTAATTCTTCATCAGGAGTTAACAACACTGATTCAGGGGGAGCCTCAAATGCATTTGATGAAGCACATAATTCAAGGGGAGCATTTAGCTCACGAAGGACATTTCCTAATTCCAGAAAATTGACCAAAGATCGTACTATTGATCTGATTATTGGAAATCCTGATGAAGGTGTCAAGACAAGGAGTGCAACTCAAAATGAATGTCTGTATCACAATCTACTTTCAAAGGAAGAGCCAAAGAAAATAGAAGATGCACTTAAGGATGCAGATTGGGTCATAGCTATGCAAGATGAGTTGAATGAGTTTGAAAGAAAAGAAGTATGGAAGCTGGTGCCTAGACCTAAGAATAGGTCAATTGTAGGCACAAAGTGGGTCTTCATAAATAAAACTGATTCTGACGGAACCATTGTCAGAAACAAGGCAAGATTAGTGGCTAAAGGATATTCCCAACAGGAAGGCATTGACTATGATGAAACATTTGCTCATGTTGCTAGGCTGGAAGAATTCTGAATTTTCTTGGCATATGCTACACACAAGAAATTCAGAGTCTTTCAGATGGATGTCAAGAGTGCATTTCTCAATGGAGAACTTGAAGAAAAAGTCTATGTTGAACAACCACCAGGTTTTGTGGATTCTAAACATCCTGACTATGTTTATAGACTTGAAAAAGCACTATATGGACTAAAGCAAGCACCTTGAGCATGGTATGAGACTATTGCTCAGGTTTTACTTGAAAGTGGATTTAAAAGAGGTACAATAAATAAAACTTTATTTTATCTGAATAAAGGTAAAGATTTGCTGTTAGTTCAAATTTATGTGGATGATATTATTTTTGGATCAACTAATCAAAAACTGTGTGACAAGTTCTCAAAGTTGATGCAATCAAGATATCAATTGAGTATGATGGGAGAGATGAGCTATTTCTTATTATTGCAAATTAAACAGACTGATAATGGCATCTACATTAATCAGTCCAAGTAAACAAAGAATCTGTTGAAAAGGTTTAATATACAAGAAAGTGCAACTGCAACGACTCATATGGCAACTGCTACAAAGCTTGATCCTCATGAAGGTATAGCAGTTGATGTCACAAACTACAGAGGTATGATTGGTTCTCTCTTATACCTAACGGCTAGTAGGCCAGACATTATGTTTGCCACCTGTTTGTGTGCAAGATTTCAGGCAAATCCTAGGGAGTCACATCTTATTTCAGTGAAGAGAATCTTTAGATACCTCAAGGGTACCGCATTACTTGGTCTATGGTATGCAAGGGAAGCTGATTTTGGATTGCGTAGATATTCAGATGCTGACTTTGCTGGCTGCAAGATATACAGGAAGAGTATATCTGGAAGTTGTCAGTTTTTGGGAGGAAGAATAGTCTCATGGTTTAGTAAGAAGCAGAAATCCAATTTTACTTCAATTGCTAAAGCTGAATATATTGCAGCTGGAAGCTGTTGTGCTCAGCTACTATAGATGAGCAACCGGCTCATGGACTATGGATTATCATTTTCTAAAATTCCTATTATGATAATTAAAGTGCTATTGCTATGACAGGAAACCCAGTGCAACACTCTCTTACTAAACATATCAGTATCAGATATCACTTTATAACAGAGCATATTATGGAAGGGACAATTGAGCTTTGTTTTGTTCCTACTGATCAGCAGTTGGCTGATATCTTCACAAATCCATTACCTGAAGCAACATTTACAAAGCTTGTCAATGAACTTGGTATGGTTAGTTGGGACAAATAATTTCCTTTTATTTTATATTTGATCAAATCTTGATGTATATTGATAAAATCCTGATGCGTCCTAAATACTGTTGAAGATATTATGTTGGGAATTTTTGATGTAGTGTATTATATGCATGTAAAATTGAGTGAATTTATTTGCTAATTGTGCATGTATAAATATATATATCATGGTCATCATTATAAATCAGTCTAGGGAGATGCGTATCAATAAGATATTTT
>NW_027417326.1:0-26428 GCF_009905375.1 Apium graveolens | reverse complement strand
TAGTAATTAGATGGTGAATTTCCAGAGCTGTTTAGAAAAACATAGAGAGAAAATCATCTAGTTTGTACTAGGACGCAGCTGTGATCAATTCTTTTGAATCACAGATTTTCTGAAATAGACATCTCTGTCGGAACAACAAATCCACCAGAAAATTTTTTAAAGCCTTTGTGTTCTTTACATTTGTGTTTTAAATATATATCTGTCTGCACCTGCCCAAAGCAATTCACACACAAATGTTCATCAAAACACTTAGCCTTTGAAACTGCTTAAAACTTGAAAAAAATTTGAGATTTATATTCAACCCCCTTCTGTAAATCTCATTGTTAGTTCCTTGGGAATAACACACACATACACATACACAGAGACATACATAAATAAATCTATACTATTATATTAAAGACGAAAAAATGAAAGATGGGTTGGTACTCGGTCTGGTCATACAAGTTGAAAGATTGGTTGCTAGTCGGTCTGGTCACAGTAATTGTACTTATATTTAAAATAAAACACTTTCATGAATAGATAAATATTCATAACAGAATTATAATATGTCTAATGGTTTTCGTTAAAACAAAAATAATATATATAATTCACCCGGTCGGGTTAAACAAAATTATACTATTGATCCGATTTTAAATAAAAAAATTAAAAACTACATATAGTTAGTTGAATTTGAAGAATCGAGCTAAAATAAAATATTAAAAATTATTGATCCCGCTAAAAATATTATATTAATCAACCGGACTATAACAAAATAAAAATTTGAAAGGAAATTTATGGGGTCGATATAATGTCATCAAATTAAAACAAAATAATACATATTATCCATTCGGTCTAAATCAAAATAATAATCACCCCGGGCTAAAATAAAATCAAATTAAATCGTAAGTATAATTAGCTGGATTTGGTTAATATAACGGGCATCAAGCTAACATAATTTTTTTACCATTGACACATAAAATTTTATCATTGATTCAGATTTAAACATATTAAACTAACATAAATCTGAATATAGTTAGTTGGATTTGGTCGGTTAACGGACTAATGACAATTCGTATACTATTAATCTCAGCTAAAATTTACCTTTTAATTAAATATAATAATCTTTCATAAACACACCTATAAATATCAATATAAATATAAATTTCAATTATTACATTATTTTTTAAACCTGTGGTATCACTAAATTATACACCTATATGTATATTAATAAGTATTATCAAATCATATTATTAAAAATTCAAATAAATAAGTTTCATAACTTAATATACCCGAAACCTTAGACAATAACGCCTTAAGGTCTAAAGAGAGAACACCCGAAAAAGTAAAAGAAAAGTATGATCACTTATCTGAAGTATATGCTCAAGCAGACTACTTGTAGATTAATCCAAATCTCCGACTTTCAAATCTAGTCCAACTAACATCCTGTTCAAAGACCATACCTGAATAAGATAACAAAATTCCAGTCACTTAAATAATTTCGGTTAGGGATGTATATTCAATTAATACAGAAATTCAAAATGATAACATATTTATAAGATTTGTAGAAGTATTAACATTATGTAAAAATCTAAGTAGAGGGAATTCCTTTGGTTAGATACATGAAAATATTTGAAATATATTTTAAAATATTAATATATTGCAACTTTTGTGACCCTCGGACAATATTAATACTGACATATGTTTAACCTATAAAATGCTTATTATAAAATAAAATATTTTTTTAAATTACAAGTTCGATATGCCCATTACCATAATATACAATAACATATGCAATCAAACCCAATTTGATACAATATATGTAACACCCCCAGATCCGGGGTTGGGGATCCGGGTCGTCACGGTCTTTCTTTCCATAATATCACTTCACTTAATTAATAATAAATAACCTTATGCTATGACCCCACACTAACACACACCACAACCCGTTATAGTCTCAGAGATGAAATTGAAATAAGTACAAGTCTTTGAATCCACAATTTAAAAGTTATTACAACCCAAAATGATTACTTGATAATTTACAGTTAATTGCCATTATCTGCCACAAGTTATAATTATACATAATTTGATTCTCAAAAATAGAATGCCTGATCTACCAATAGATCTACCTCTGCATCTATAGCAGCTACAACATCATCGGGAAGACGCGGGACGCTTCCCACGCGCTTGCGCTGGGTCTGCTGGAGTCTGGCCATCTTTCCTAACTGTTGTTGTGTGATGAAGAAATAAAGCAAGAGTGAGCCTTACAGCTCGCAAGATAATATATAGTGATAACAATAATATAAGTATCTAAATGGATACTTACTAGAATCTTTTATCATGCGTAAGATAATTACTTACTAGATATAAGTAAAAACAAGGGATGAAGTTACCACATACTTCACTATACTTATATCATTTAAAAAGCTGCTTGAACTACCACTGTTCAAAGTATAATGAGCTTTCAACAGTTCATCAGATAGATGAGACTACAAGACAAGATTTGAATAGATTAAATCTTTGAAATATTATTAAAGGAAATGAAGTTATGATATACTTCATTAAGTTCTGATATATATATATATATATCCACATATACATCTTCTTTATACAACTTCCTGAAAACCTCTGTCATGTAAAGTATGAACAAAATTGCAATATCCAATAAATTTGGAAAGGAAAAGAATTTGGCATAAACCAGATAACTTGCTGATCAGGCAAAGATACCCATAAGTAACCTTTTCTACTAGTAGATGGACGAATTCTCCACTGGTCATCACCCTGGTCGTAATAGGACCTTATGCTGGACTGCCACTCAGCCACTTATGCATTTGATGGACTCCCACTGAGCCACTTACACTATCATGGACGCCCACTGAGCCCATGTTGCTTATGCCGACTCAATAGATGGACTTACTTCCCGAACGTTGGGTAAGTAATCAATTCATTTACCAAAACTGCAATCGTGTTGCGAATATAAAATACACCACAGAGCCGGATCCCTCAGGTTTTGAGTGAGTATTTAAATCCCCTTAAAAAGGAAGATCTTAAATATAAAAATGAGTTTTGGGATCCGCTCTAACTTTTTAAAAATCATTTTGAAGACTCGAAAACACTTTAAAGAGTGTTTGGAGTAAAGCTGATTTAATGAAGTAAATCAGTCCCCAGAATATTTAGAAAATGTCTGAATATTATTATTTAAATAATATTCCCATAAAGAATAATCTTTATAAAAATTATTGAAGTAGAAGTATTAAAACTTATACTTGAAACGAGTATTAAATAACCAAAGATATACTAATATGAAAGTACTATCTTTATTTGAATAATCGAAAATAAGTTTGATTATTGACACCTTATTCTTTAATAAAATAAAGAATATATTTCAGTAATAAGCGGAGTCATAATACCTCGAATGAATATTATAAATAATATTCATAAAATAAAGGAGTCATACATCCTCGATTGAATATCCAAGTAATATTCAATAATAATATAAAGGAGTCATAAGCCCTCGAATAATATTCGAAATAATATTCATTAAATAAAATAAAGTTATCGAATAAACCTTATTCGATTAATAGTTTTGAAAACTATGACCATATATATATAAGTATATATATATATATTATATCCATATATACAAAATCCACGCGGGATCCTCGACTCCCGGTTTTAGAAAATATTTTCACCTTTGGGTCCCTATACTAAGGGTATATGCAAATTACCTGCTATCCTCTAGCATAGGTATTATCAACTGAATCAACAGATATATATGGAAAGAATACGAAACAGGCATGCATATATATACCATAGCAGCATGCTTCAATATATTGCAACATTTGCTAATTAACCAACATGCATCTATCGCAAGATAATGCAAATACATATATACATCACAACAACAGTTATAAAGGGTAGAAAACTTGCCTGAGCGACTTGGGGTGATAAAAGGCTCGGGACGAGTTTGGTAACCTATAAACAACAAGTAAGTTGGAATTAAACCAAAGTCGCTTGTAAATCTATTCTTTAACTAACTTAGACTCTAACGCTTGTTTTGCGCTTACTGATTTGCTTAAGTCACTCGAGTACCCTCGGCTCCACCATTTTTAATAATTTAACCTTTACGAGTTTTAAGGCGATTCCTTCGCGAGTGTCTTACCAACTGCCTAACACACTTACCATAAATGTTTCATGCATTAATTAACCCTTTTTGGTCTTTAACCTATGTTTCAAAGTAAGGCGAGGGGAAAAGTTTCGTTCGCGAAACGCCGTTACTTGAAATGGTCGTTTCTCCTAAACCGTGCATCGGAATCGAACGAACTACATATCAAAACGAAGCTCGTAACACGAACTATCTAAACATGGCAATGGTCATAATCTAGCAGGGGGTTCTCGGGTCCTAATGTTATGCACAAAAACAGTCTAAAGAAAATCAGACGTTACGACGGCTATGTTTACGCGATTTCCCAATTTAAAACCATTCAAAACCAACCCAATTCAACCTCAAATCCAACATACAACGAACATCCACCCTTATCACATCATAACAACCCCAACCAATTCAATTTTAACATTCATACTTATGCCTAAGCTTAACTTTAACCATACTTAAGTTCTTTTAATCAAAACAACAACATTTACCATTCCATTTCAATACCATTTCAATCCCAAACTCTAAATCACAAACATCAAGCTACAATATCACCCTACTAATCAAAATCATCTTATAATACATAGGAATCTAGGGTTTGGAGATGATATACCTTCCTTGAAGTGGTGGGAGGAGCTAGGAAGCCTTAAGAAGCTTTGAGAAGTCTTAGGAATGCTTGGATCTTCAAGGAAAACAAGAAAAATTTCAAGTTAAAAACTTGAAAACACTATTCATAGTCTTCTTCTTTGATTAAATGAAGAAGATTGAGAAGGAATTGATGGCTTAAACTCATGATATAGCCCTAACTAAGCATGAAGATGATTAGGGAATTAACTCACCAATTTAGGAAGCTTGGATCTTTGATTTTGAATTTTCTTGCCTTTTGCAATAGTAAAAAGCCGAGAGCTCTCAAGAACAATGCCTTGGTTTCTTTTTGATTTTGATGAAGAATGAATTTGCTTGGCTTGGTTGATTTGTTTTTGTGTTTGATTTAGTTAATTACCTTGTTGCTCTTGATTTTGTGTGCTTAAAAAGCCACCACATCTCCTTCCTTCCCATGTCATGCCCATGTCATGTGGTGATGTCATCCTTCCCTCCTTGTCCTCTTCTCATTGGTTGGGTGACATCACTCTCTCTAATCCCTTTGATTAACTCCCTAATTGTTTGCCTAATGACCGCTGATCTGTTATACAGTTCGCTTAACTTTCGTTCTCGTTTATCGTTTGAAGGATCATACCCGGGATCTTATTACTTAGGTTCCCTTAACCTTTCTCAATACATTATATTCCTTTTTATGATCCTCTATTATAATCCTTTAATTTAAATCCTTTTTATCCTGTTACCTTATACTCAATTCTCTCCGTATCTAGTGGATTTCCGGGAAAAACCAAAGTGTTCGGAATTGGATTCTGACGATCTTTACATACACTCATATACCGTATAGAGTACTAATAAAATCTCATAATATCCATAACAGAACCCCTACATAGTGTGGCATGAAAAGTTTTCTCATTCAGCTAAAACACTATTCACAAGGGTTATAAAAAGTTGAAAATTTTGGGGGTTATTACAGTCTCCCCTCCTTAAAAGGATTCCGTCCCGGAATCAAACAGGAAACAAATGGGGGTACTTTTCTAGCATTGTGCTCTCTAGTTCCCAAGTTGATTCTTCCACATTATGATTCTACCATAGTACTCTAACTAGCTTGATTACTTTGTTCCGAAGCACCTGCTCCTTCTTATCTATAATCCTTACTGGCTTCTCCACGTAAGTTAGATCTGGCTGCATATCCACCTGCTCGTACTCCACTGTCTGGCATCCCGATGATACTTCCTTAGCATTGACACATGGAACACATTATGAACTTGTTGCAAATTAGGGGGTAAGGCTAGCTCGTAAGCTAACTTTCCAATCCGTCTTAATATCTCAAAAGGTCCAATGTATCTTGGGCTTAGTTTTCCTTTCCTTCCGAACCTCATTAATCCCTTCCAAGGGGATACCTTTAGCAGTATTAAGTCCCCGACTTCATATTCCTTGTCCTTTCGGGCTAGGTCTGCATATTTCTTCTGTCTGTCTTGGGCTGCTACAAGCCGTCCTCTGATGAGATCCACTATATCTTTGGTCCTTTGGACCACTTCGGGTCCGAGCATCTTCCGCTCTCCTACCTCATCCCAGTATAAGGGAGATCGACACCTTCTTCCATACAGGGCCTCATAAGGCGGCATTCCGATGCTAGCATGAAAGCTATTGTTATAAGAAAACTCGATCAACGGCAAGTGATCATCCCAACTCCCTTTAAAGTCTATTGCACAGACTCTCAACATATCCTCTAGTGTCTGGATGGTCCTTTCATTCTGCCCATCCGTCTGGGGATGGTACGCGGTACTCATATTTAACTTGGTCCCCGCACATTCCTGAAAGCTCCTCCAAAATCTGGAGTTGAACCTGGGGTCTTGGTCTGAGACAATGGACGCTGGGACTCCATGTCGCGTTACTATTTCCTTAAGGTAAATGTCCACCAGTCTATCGACTGTGTATCTCTCATTGATAGGAATGAAATGAGCTGACTTTGTCAGTCGGTCTATAATTACCCAAATGGCATCGTGATTGGCTTTCGTCCTTGGCAAGCCTACAACAAAATCCATCGCTATCTGTTCCCATTTACATTCGGGAATCTCCAGGGGTCGTAAGAGTACACTGGGTCTCTGGTGCTCTGCCTTTACCCTTTGGCAAGTCAAACATTTGCTTACCCATTCTGCTACGTCCCTCTTCATGTTGGGCCACCAGTAATATTCCTTCAAATCCCTATACATCTTGGTACTTCCCGGGTGAATGGAATACCTTGAACTATGGCTTTCATCCAATATCTCATCTTTACGCTCTTGAACATTCGGAACCCAAATCCGGTAGGAGTACCTCATTATCCCTTTATCATCTTTCTCAGTATGGATCTCCTCTCCAGTCATTGACTCTCTACCTTCATTCATTATTTTCTCCTGGCACAATCTGATTTTTTCCAATAACTCTGGCTGCATTGAGATCTCAAAAAGCTTTTCAGTTTCGGTTCCGGTTACCTTTACTTCTATTTCCATTTTCTCAAAATCCCTTATCAATTCTTCCGAAGTCGTTATCATTCTGAGCCTTTCCTTTCTACTAAGGGCATCAGCCACCACATTGGCTTTCCCTGGATGATAAAGAATCTCACAATCATAGTCCTTGATTAGTTCTAACCATCTCCTCTGGCGCATGTTGAGCTCTTTCTGCGTAAATATGTACTTGAGGCTCTTATGGTCTGTGAAAATCTCGCACTTCTCTCCATACAAGTAGTGCCTCCAAATTTTTAAGGCAAATACTATTGCCGCGAGCTCAAGGTCATGAGTAGGATATCTAACCTCGTATTCCTTCAATTGCCTCGACGCATACGCAATCACTTTACCGTACTGCATAAGCACACATCCTAATCCTTTGTGCGACGCGTCACTATATATCACAAAATCTCCTTTTCCGTCCGGCAATGCCAATACCGGAGCCGTTATCAACCTTTTCTTTAATTCTTGAAAACTGTTCTCGCATTTCTCCGTCCATTCAACTTCTCTGTCTTACGAGTAAGTCGTGTCAAAGGGGCTGCGATCTTCGCAAAGTCCTGTACAAATCTACGATAGTAGCCGGCCAATCCTATAAAACTCCTTACCTCTGTGGGTGTGGTTGGTCTTTCCCAATTTGAGACCGCCTCTATCTTGGAGGGGTCGACCAATACTCCTTCTTTATTGATCATATGTCCTAAAAACTGTACTTCATTCCGCCAGAATTCACACTTCGAGAATTTGGCATACAACTGCTCCTCTCTGAGTATTCCTAGAGCTATCCTCAAATGCTCTGCATGTTCTGTCTCAGCTCCTTGAGTAGATCAGAATATCATCAATAAAAACTATCACACATTTGTCCAAGTACTTCTTAAATACTCTATTCATTAAATCCATGAAAGCCGCTGGGGCGTTGGTTAATCCAAAGGACATTACCAAGAACTCATAATGCCCATATCTGGTACGGAACGCTGTCTTGGAAATATCTTCGGGTTTAATCTTTAGTTGGTGATATCCAGTTCTCAGGTCGATCTTGGAAAAATAAACAGCATCCTTTAGCTGGTCGAACAGATCGTCTATTCTAGGTAATGGGTACCTGTTCTTTATGGTTAGCTTGTTCAACTCTCGATAGTCTATGCACAGCCTCATGTCTCCCATCTTTCTTCTTAACAAATAAAACTGGTGCTCCCCATGGAGACACACTGGGTCTTATCATACCCTTATCCAAGAGTTCCTGTAATTGGATAGCTAATTCCTTCATTTCTAACGGGGCTAACCGGTAAGGTGCCTTTGAAACTGGCGCCGTCCCCGGGGCCAACTCAATAGCAAATTCAATCACTCTATCAGGGTGGTAATCCCGGAAGGTCTTGTGGGATTACATCTTCAAATTCGTTGACTACTGGAATATCTTGTAAGTTGGGCACCTCCTTCTGCGTGTCCACCACATAGGCTAGGTAGGCCTCATTTCCTTTTCGTAGCATCCTTCTGGCCTGGGCCATAGTCAAAAATTTCTGCGTCTGCCTCTTTCCTCTAAATATAACTTCCTTCTTCCCTGGGATATTTAGCTTAACTTTCTTCCCTTTACAGTCTATCTGAGCATCATTGCTAGATAGCCAGTCCATTCCCAAAATTACATCAAACTCCCCTAATTTAAAAGGAATCAGATCAACACTAAAGGATTGCTCCCCTATGCCTATCTCACAGGCGGGGTGAATCTGGTTAACAGGAATAATTTCATGATTGGCTATTTCTACTTGCAAGGGTTCTATCAAGGGTTCAGCCTTAAGTCTTAACTTACGCGCAAAGTCCTTTGATATAAAAGATTTAGTTGCTCCCGAATCAAATAAAACATTTGCACTGACTGAATTTAGAGAAAGGGTACCTGCTATCACATCTGAATCTTTCATAGCATCCTGGACTGTCATGTTGAAAGTCCTCGCAGTAGGTGGCTTATTAGAAGCAGCCCTGCTTGCTCCCGAAGCTGCTAGTTTGTTCATTAGGCATTCCCTCTTCCAATGACCTGGGCGTCCACACTGATGACAAGTGGTGGTTGGAATGACGGCAGGGGTTGATGATGGGCACTTAGTTGAATAGTGGCCTTCCCGACCGCACTTAAAGCAGGTTACTGGCTTTCCTTTACACTCCCTAGTGTGATTCCTTCCACATATGTTACAGGCTGGTAATGGGGGTCAAGACTAGTTGGCATTGGACATTCTTGATTTCTGGCCGCCCTGGCTCACACTCACACTCATTGGCCGCTTAAACCCAGTGTTCCTTCCTGGTAGGGACACTGCTCCTCGATTAAATCTAGTTGGGAAGCTCCTTCCTGCGGACCCTCCACCCATGCTCATACTTTTCCTCTTTATTCTTTTCTTCTCTCTTTCCTTCTGCATCTGTTCACTTCCGACTTCTACAATCGTTGCCTTTTACACCAGAGTGGCATAGTCCGTAAGCTCAAGGATTGCCACCCTATTCTGAATCCACGGTTTCAGTCCCTGCTGAAACCTCCTAGCTTTCATTTCCTCGGTGCTCACAAACTCCGGCACAAACCTTGATAACTCAGTAAATTTCGCTTCGTACTCTGCTACAGACAAGTTATTCTGCTTTAGCTCCAAGAACTTGAGCTCCATCTGGTTTTCCGTAAACCTCGGGAAATACTTTCCCAGAAACAACTGACTAAATCTCTCCCAGGTTATAATAGCATCTGTCTCCATATTTTTCTTGGCCTCCCACCAGTAGTTAGCTTCTCCTTTCAGAAGGTAGGTAGCAAATACAGTCTTCTGTGCCTCATCGGTACTCAAAATCTCAAAGGATTTCTCCATTTCCTTTAACCATGCCCTTGCCTCAACTGGGTCGGCTGATCCGTGGAACTCAGGGGGCTTAAGGGACTTAAAAGCCCTGAAAGAGTTTGCCACAGTATTGTTATTTCCTTGAGGGGGTGGGTTGGGTTGACGTTCCAAATTCTGCCTTAGGAGTTGCATGAACTGGCCCATGGGATCCATACCCGGGTTTGGTACCGGTTGCTCAACCTCGGTTTCTCCTTCTTCAGCCTCTATCTCAAATCCCTCAATATCATATGTGTCCTCTTCCTCTTCATACAGGGAGTCATCCTGTTCCACATAATCCTCATCTTCCTCTTCACTATGTTCCTGGTTCCTATCATCCTGGTTATGGCTTCCCTGGTCCTCAGATCCAGGGTTCGCCCTAGTTCCAATCTTTCTTGGCGGCATGATTCTGATAATAAAAAAAATTATTGGGAAATTCAACGTTAGGTCACAATCATATACAACATTGTGCCTTGCACAGCTTCATAATGGGGAGAACGTATATCGCAATTCTATTATTTTAAGAAAGTTCTAATACGAAGTGCAGTAATAATAATGATAAAAAACAGTGACCTCGTCACTAAGGAACTGAACCGAAACGAAACAAATATATACATAATGCGAGAAATACATAGTTTGATCTGGTCAAAAGTACAACAGTGCTACAGTCATCTGTCCCAAAAGTGATACACAAGAGTCTATCTGTCTAGTCAGAAAAAGGGATGCTATATACAAGTCAACTATCCCAGAAAATTGGCTCTTACTAAGGCCTCGGCTAACTAGACAACTAGACTATTCCATCATCAATCCTGAATCACACACCGGAGCGGGTTAGCTCCCAGACCCTTTCCATCGCACGACGGAAGATATAGTCGGCCTGCCGCCTGGAGATCCTACCATGCCTGTCCCCCTGGAGCGATCTGAGCCTCGCTCGGGATGTGAGCTCTATCCCCGTAAGCTCCCTCCTCAAGGATCGGGGTATATAAGCCCTAGTCTCATAAGTTCGGGTACGCCTACCCGCCCTCTCTGCATCCAACTCCCTCCTGGCCTCATCCAGTCGGCCCTCGGCAACAGCCACTCGGGTCCTCAGAACATCCTGAACATATCCATGAGCTAACGAAGACTACCTGTGGGCAGGGTCAAGAGGTGGTGAATCCGGAGCCGCTGAGGGTGCCTCTTCGGTCTGTCTAGGATCGGAAGTATGGGTCTCTGAGCTGTCATCATCGGGAATCCAGGATAGTGGTGGAGGGGTAGGGGCTCTGACCACCGGAAGTGTGGGTAATGGGGTACCAGCATACACTACCATAGGTCCAACACGCTCCTCAGCTACTGGGACCTCATCCGGGTCCTCCTCATCTGGAATAGCAATAACCTCTGTCTCTGACTCCTCTGAGGGGTCCTCCTCATCTGAAATAGCAATGACCTCCATCTCTGACTCCTCTGAGGGGTCCTCCTCATCCTCCTCCATCTCAGGCTCCTCCTGATCCTCAACATCTAGCAGTGCCTCATCATGCTCACGCTCGAACATCTCAGGGTCCTCTATCTCAGGCGCCTACACATTAAACGAGCTAAGTTACTATCATGATACTTATAAGGGTTCCCGTAAGGGTTTTAACTGTCAGCACTACTTTAAGTAGTCCGACCATGAACTTGGCAAGAGTTCTTATTATCTTTGTGAGTTTATTATTATATCGTCGCATCATCTCTGAGGTTTATAACGCTTAGCTCTGATACCATTTCTGTAACACCCCCAGATCCGGGGTCGGGGATCCGGGTCGTCACGGTCTTTCTTTCCACAATATCACTTCACTTAATTAATAATAAATAACCTTATGCTGTGACCCCACACTAACACACACCACAACCCGTTATAGTCTCAGAGATGAAATTGAAATAAGTACAAGTCTTTGAATCCACAATTTAAAAGTTATTACAACCCAAAATGATTACTTGATAAATTTACAGTTAATTGCCATTATCTGCCACAAGTTATAATTATACATAATTTGATTCTCAAAAGTAGAATGCCTGATCTACCAATAGATCTACCTCTGCAGCTATAGCGGGACGCTTCCCACGCGCTTGCGCTGGGTCTGCTGGAGTCTGGCCATCTTTCCTAACTGTTGTTGTGTGATGAAGAAATAAAGCAAGAGTAAGCCTTACAGCTCGCAAGATAGTATAAAGTGATAACAATAATATAAGTATCTAAATGGATACTTACTAGAATCTTTTATCCTGTGTAAGATAATTACTTACTAGATATAAGTAAAAACAAGGGATGAAGTTACCAGATACTTCACTACACTTATATCATTTATAAAGCTACTTGAACTACCACTGTTCAAAGTATAATGAGCTTTCAACAGTTCATCACATAGATGAGACTACAAGACAAGATTTGAATAGATTAAATCTTTGAAATATTATTAAAGGAAATGAAGTTATGATATACTTCATTAAGTTCTGATATATATATATATATATCCACATATACATCTTCTTTATACATTTCCTGAAAACCTCTGTCATGTAAAGTATGAACAGAGTTTGAAACATCCAATAAATTTTGGAAAAAGGAAAAGAATTTTGGCATAAACCAGGTATCTTGCTGATCAGGCAAGGATACCAATAAGTAACCTTTTCTACTAGTAGATGGACGAATTCCCCACTGGTCATCACCCTGGTCTCAATAGGACCTTATGTTGGACTGCCACTCAGCCACTTATGCATTTGATGGACTCCCACTGAGCCACTTACACTATCATGGACGCCCACTGAGCCCATGTTGCTTATACCGACTCAATAGATGGACTTACTTCCCGAACGTTGGGTAAGTAATCAATTCATTTACCAAAACTGCAACCTTGTTGCGAATATAAAATACACCACAGAGCCGGATCCCTCAGGTTTTGAGCGAGTATTTAAATCCCCTTAAAAAGGAAGATCTTAAATATAAAAATGAGTTTTGGGATCCGCTCTAACTTTTAAAAATCATTTTGAAGACTCGAAAACACTTTAAAGAGTGTTTGGAGTAAAGCTGATTTAATGAAGTAAATCAGTCCTCAGTATATTTAGAAAATGTCTGAATATTATTATTTAAATAATATTCCCATAAAGAATAATCTTTATAAAAATAATTGAAGTAGAAGTATTAAAACTTATACTTGAAACGAGTATTAAATAACCAAAGATATACTTATACGAAAGTACTATCTTTATTTGAATAATCAAAAATAAGTTTGATTATCGACACCTTATTCTTTAATACAATAAAGAATATTATTAAGTAATAAGCGGAGTCATAATACCTCGAATGAATACTGTAAATAATATTCATAAAATAAAGGAGTCATACATCCTCAAATGAATATCCAAGTAATATTCAATAATAATATGAACTGAGTCATAAGCCCTCGGATGAATATTCGAAATAATATTCATAAAATAAAATAAAGTTATCGAATAAACCTTATTCGATTAATAGTTTTGAAAACTATAACCATATATATATAAATATATATGTATATATATACATATATACAAAATCTACTCGGGATCCTCGACTCCCGGTTTTAGAAAATGTTTTCACCTTTTGGGTCCTTATAATAAGGGTATATGCAAAATACTGCTATCCTCTAGCATAGGTATTATCAACTGAACCAACAGATATATATATGGCAAGAATACGAAATAGGCATGCATATGTACCATATAACATGCTACAATATATCGCAAGAATCCGCTATAACAAATATGCATTTAACGCAAGATCATGCATATACACATATACATCACAACAACAGTATAACGGGTAGAAATTTGCCTGAGCGACTTGGGGTGATAAAAGGCTCGGGACGAGTTTGGTAACCTATAAACAACAAGTAAGTTGCAATTAGACCAAAGTCACTTGTAAATCTATACTTTAACTAACTTAGACTCTAACGCTTGTTTTGCGCTTACTGATTCGCTTAAGTCACTCGAGTACCCTCGGCTCCACCATTTTTAATAATTTAACCTTTACGAGTTTTAAGGCGATTCCTTCGCGAGTGTCTTACCAACTGCCTAACACACTTACCATAAATGTTTCATACATTAATTAACCTTTTTTGGTCTTTAACCTATGTTTCAAAGTAAGGCGAGGGGAAAAGTTTCGTTCGCGAAACGCCGTTACTTGAAATGGTCGTTTCTCCTAAACCGTGCATCGGAATCGAACGAACTACATATCAAAACGAAGCTCGTAACATGAGCTATCTAGACATGGTCTAGCAGGGGGTTCTCGGGTCCTAATGTTATGCACAAAAACAGTCTAAAGAAAATCGGACGTTACGACGGCTATGTTTACGCGATTTCCCAATTTAAAACCATTCAAAACCAACCCAATTCAACCTCAATCCAACATACAACCAACATCCATCCTTATCACATCATAACAACCCCAACCAATTCAATTTTAACATTCATACTTATGCCTAAGCTTGAATTTAACTATACTACATTCTTTTAACCAAAACAACAAGATTTACCAATCCGATTCAATACCATTTCAATCCCAAACTCTAAATCACAAACATCAAGCTACAATATCACCCTACTAATCAAAATCATCTTATAATACATAGGAATCTAGGGTTTGGAGATGATATACCTTCCTCGAAGTGGTGGGAGGAGCTAGGAAGCCTTAAGAAGCTTTGAGAAGTCTTAGGAATGCTTGGATCTTCAAGGAAATCAAGAAAAAATTCAAGTTAAAAACTTGAAAACACTATTCATTGTCTTCTTCATTGATTAAATGAAGAAGATTGAGAAGGAATTGATGGATTAAACTCATGATATAGCCCTAACTAAGCATAAAGATGATTAGGGAATTATCTTACCAATTTAGGAGGCTTGGATCTTTGATTTTGAATTTCCTTGCCTTTAAAATGTCAAAAAGCCGAGAGCATGAAGAACAATGCCTTGGTTTCTTTTTTGATTTTGATGAAAGTGATTTGCTTGGCTTGGTTGATTGGTTTTGTGTTTGATTTAGTTAATTACCTTGTTGCCCTTGATTTTGTGTGGTTAAAAAGCCACCACATCTCCTTCCTTCCCATGTCATGCCCATGTCATGTGGTGATGTCATCTTTCCCTCCTTGTCCTCTTCTCATTGGTTGGGTGACATCACTCTCTCTAATCCCTTTGATTAACTTCCTAATTGTTTGCCTAATGACCACTGATCTGTTATACGGTTCGCTTAACTTTCGTTCTCGTTTATCGTTTGAAGGATCATACCCGGGATCTTATTACTTAGGTTCCCTTAACCTTTCTCAATACATTATATTCCTTTTTATGATCCTCTATTATAATCCTTTAATTTAAATCCTCTTTATCATGTTACCTTATACTCAATTCTCTCCGTATCTAGTGGATTTCCGGGAAAGACCAAAGTGTTCGGAATTGGATTCTGACGATCTTTACATACACTCATATACCGTATAGAGTACTAATAAAATCTCAGAATATCCATAACAGAACCCCTACATAGTGTGGCATGAAAAGTTTTCTCATTCAGCAAAAACACTATTCACAAGGGTTACAAAAAGTTGAAAATTTTGGGGGTTATTACAATTAAGGTTTGGATAGTCAAATAATTCCATGAAAGTGATGATGAATAGTGCCAAATAGTAACACTCCTTGATTTCTTGATTTTCATGGCATGATTTAGGATCCTTAAGCACACTCAAACCTCCCCAAGATTCAACCACCAAGAAGAACACATTCCAAACTTTCAAGAAAGGTATAAATCCTTACCCAAACTTTGTTTACGGTTTAAGTTTTAAGAAGATTATGGACCATGATTGTAAACCTAGTTTTGATGGTTGATTTGTTATTTTCTTGATGTTTAGTTAGTTAGTTACTAAGGTTGTTGTTCTAGCCTCGAGAACATAATGTTATTGAAAGGATTAAGTGTTAAGATGATGGTATGAAGATTGTTGATTATTGGTTAATGATTTAGAGAGAAAACGAAACTCGAGTCACGAGTGTAACGTCATCAAAACGAGAAAATCGTAACTTGAAGTTTTCTGCAGAAGTACAAAATGTATCAACTGTGATTTCTTGAAAAATAAGACTTGAAAATGATAGATCTTATTGTAAGAATCTTTTAGGCACTTGAATCGCTTGATTTCGATTTACGTTTCAAAAGTTAAGTCCGTTTTAGTGAAAACGATTTACGCGATTAAAACTGCTACGAATTACGAATTTGGAAATAGAAATGATCGACTTAAAAATATTAAAAAATCATGAAATTTTTACAGAGAGTAAGAAATAGAGTTTATTAACTATCACAAAAATTTCAAGTGAAAATATGAAATTTTCAATTTTATAAAAATATCGGAGCCGAGACCAGGCGAATAAAAATCCTTAAGAATCGAGAGTGGAGCCGAGGGACGAAATGTAAAAGACATTAACAGACATAAGGGATTACGAAAAGAAAGCGAATATGACAAGTACTTATACTTATTGGAATAATGAGAGTAAATTGAGTCGCGTGAATGAATAGTAGGTATCACGTATGTACAAGTAACTATAAATACGAACGAAATCTAACGGAACGATAATTGTTTATGATTATAGATTTCCGGGCGGATCCTAGAGTACCCTCCACCTCGAAGTACCCAGGCAAGTTTACGAACCCGACTCCATATACTGTTGTGTTGTGAAAATTATTTTACTATCTTTCGTACAAATGCTATGTTTGCTATGATAGTAAAATACGAGTTTTGCGTATTAATAACGATTGAATTTACGATGAGTATATCGTATAATATTTTAGCGCTATAATAAAGTGTGAGGCATAAATTATAAGACCGAGAGTCGATCAGAGTTTACAAGTAAAAACCAGGGAACCATCCCGGTGATGTTTTGGACGATCAAAAGTCCGTACTTATTTTATTTCAAGGAACTCGATGTCCTCTTGCGAAGTATTAAATACCTCAAATTTATTTAAACAATTTCCAAAGATCCTATTCTCTCAACTATATTTAACTACTCAAACAATGAATATTATTTCGTGTAACGCCCCCAAATCCGGGGTCAAGAATCTGGATCGTCACCCAATCCTTCAATCATGTATAACCTGTATTAACTCAATAATCCAATAATTCCAAATCACAGACCCCCAATCTCACACATTCACAAGTTATAGCCTTAGAAACGATATACAATAAGTATCATCTGTTATTACAACTCAAATGTACTTTACTGGATCTCAAATAATTATTTATAACCTCTCTACATAAAGTTACAATAATTATGACTCATATCTTATACATATCTGAATACTCTGGCCCACCTGAGATAAAGCTGCAAGGGATTCTCCCCACGACTGCAAGCGACTAAGTCCCACACCGGCATACTAGTTATCTGTTGTGTTGTGACATTTAAAAGAAAGCAAGAGTGAGCAATGATGCTCAGCCATAATGTACAAAACAATTGAAAAATAACTGTTAAAATAATACTTCATCGTATAATATGATGATTTGAAAACTTGGTGGTATACAACTTTTTCTTTTTAAATCAAATCAGATATTATATATATATATCAAAATATCTTTACCATACTCTCGATAGTATTATATACTCAGGATAATCAATCTCTTGGTGTTATACACCTCTTTTCAAAATAATATTTTCGATTGACTTATTAGTCTGCAAATACCTTAATAGTAAACCCAGCACCTAGGCTTGGGTTACGGTATTGCATCTCAATTCCAATTGGAAGAATAGGACATTCAACGGAGCCACAACATATGATGATCAGTCGTAATACGGAAATCTGTAACATTTTCTACTAGTAGAAGGACGACTTCCTTACTCCCGGTTATCACCCTGGACACATACGAGCTATGTGTCCCATTCTGGGTATACACACACTTTGTAGGTCCCTGAGTACGCATATAGCTGAGCAATTAAGGCTTTCTCCTCGATACTAATCTAGCCTTTTGAGACTAAGTGTTCGAAAGGGGCACCACTCCATGATCGCACTCTGTCTCGATCAGTCCAAACTCATCTGTGCTAGCTCTTGTACACTATGGAAATAATAGCTTTCTGTTGTAGTCTCTCCAGTACACGAAGTACTGGATCTCTACCCCTCCCTTGTCCTGGAAGAATTCTATCATATCTCTGGAACTCGAACTATATCGAAGTTCCCCAAGCATTTTGCTTGTTGATAGACACAACTCATTTCATATATGTATATATGTACTTCCGAGAATTTTCGGAGGAAGTATTATGATAATATGATAATGTGGGTTGACCGTTGCCAACAGATAAATATTTAAGGGGGGGGGGGTTTCCTTTGACACTATAGTCAAAATAATTAATATATATTGAAATAATATTTTCGAATTTCGGATAATACCAAAACGATTTTCGGAAACTCGAAAGATATTTTAAAATAATATTTATGAGTTTTACACCATATAAATCATTAAATAAATATTTAATAATCAATTAATATTTATTAAAATAAATAGCCTCGAACAATTCTATTTTAAAAGAATATTTGAATAATATTCCCCAACTGATTTATATTTAAGTAATTAGATTAAATCTTAAGTAAATGTTAAATATTTAAATCTATAAATAAATATTCGTCTAAGAATACTTCTTCTTTTAAATAAGTATTTAAAATTATATTCATCATTTGAATAAATAATATAAGTTGGGGGAACACGATCTTTGGAATTCGTTTAAATAAAAGTTCTAGGTACTTAATGCTTTGCGGGGGGGCATCGAGTCCCTCAGAATAAAATAGCTACGGACTTTTAATCATACAAAACATCTCCGGAATACTTCCGAGTTTTTAAATAATACATACCGACCGACTCTTGGTCTACAATATATATGTCATGCTACTCTCTAGCGTTAACATTTCTCAAATATAAACACCTCCGGAATACTTTCAGCTTTTTATAAACTTACACCGACCGACTCTCGGTCGAAATATATCATTTGAAATCCGGTCTTTTTACTGTACCAAAATCATCATATCTTATGATTCAATATATAACAATATGTAAAACACCATAAAACATTCATCAAGCATATATCACAGTGTTTAAAAGCAATCACAACACAACAGTTCTAAAAAGATAGGGTTTTAAAACTTGCTTGGAGCCCAAGATACGTTTTCCGACTTCCTCTCGTTCTGGGTTTTCTAATCAACAAATATCATACTCTTAATCAGTATTCCTAATCCCATCACTGACTTATATCTTTAATAAGTACAATACTTCATAATTTTCAATATTCGACTTACTCAAAATAAGTATAAATTCTTGGTCGAAACGGACGGTCAAAGTGGACTTCTAGAGTTGACTTTACCGAATGTTACTATTACTCGACTCGCACTCTAGCATTTTTAATAAATCGAAAAATTATTATTTTAATACGAAGCCACCTCGAGGAGATTCTTGATGTTCTTAATATTTATCATAAAAGTTTCATTTTGATAAAATAAATTTAAATAGGTGAAAAGCTTTTTAAAAGTTCGGTTAACTATGGAATTTTACTATTAATACCGCTTTCACTAAAACGTTGATTTCTCTAAAACCGTTAACTCAATTAATGCACCATTTTCGCGTGCACGATCTAGACAAAATTTAGAACAGATATTTGAAATTGGTTTTCTGGAAACAAGGGCTAAAATCCCGAAGTGGCAGTTTAATGGCAGTATGTATTCTTGGTGATCACTCCTTGCGCGACCTCGGCTCCGATATTTTTATAAAATTGAAAAATTAATATCTTTAGCTAAAATTTTAAATAGGTCTTCCTCATTATAAAATTAATCTAATTACCAAGTTTCATGATTTTAAACAATGTTTAAGGGCCTCAATTATATCCTCAAAGTCAGCACTAGGTAGCAGTTTCGTTTTCTCGACTACCTTCATTAAAATGAATTTTTCTCCTAATTTGTAAATCGTCTCGGCACGATCTTTATATGGTTACAAACTAGAAAACAAGACCTTTGCATCAATGTCCAGTTATATTTTAAAAATATTAAATTTACAGTTCATATTAATTGCTTAAAATAGTTCTAAATATATACGGATATTATGACGGCTATAAGCGTAATGATTCCCAGTTTTAACTACGTTAATTTCATTGACAACGACTCAAACACCAATTCCTTCATATTTCTTGAAATATCAGTCCCTAAACTATATGAAATCATCACAAATAACAATTCATAACAATCAACCATTCAAAACCAACTTCTTACAATCCAAACTCAATGAATCAACATGTACTTAAATATAACTCAAACTATATCTTATAACTCAAGTAAATCAGAGGTTGGATGATGTTTATACCTTCATTGAAGCTTTCTAATACTTAATAAAGTCCTAAGATCCTTGATGAGGCCTTGGTCTAGCTTTAGGAGCCTTAAACTTTCATGAAATATCAAGAAAAGAAGTTAGTGATTTTCGGAGTTACTATTCACCCTCAACTTCAAACATTTTTTTTTAAAATTGATGTTATTCCCAAACAATCTAGACAAGAATTACAGAAGGGGGGGGGGGGGGTTGAATAGAATTCTGGCTTCATTTTAGATTTCGAGGATAGTTCTTCTACAAATAAATAATTGTGTTTGATTTTGCAAAATTGCGGAATGAAAGTAAAATAGAAATCAAATCACAAAGTATTTAAATACAAGTATTTAAAAATTTTCTGGTGGATTAAACTTTTCCACCAGAGATATATATTACGTAGAGAACTCTGTGTTACAAAATGTACACAGCTGCTTACAAGTTGAACTACAAGAACTGAGAAATTCTTTACAGATTTTGCCTTGTCTATTTCTCTGGTAATTGCTTACTAACTTGGATACTTTTCAACTTGTTACCATTAGTTTATATATCACCAAGATACATGATAAAAAGACAAGATAATAAGACAAACTATTTCTAGTCTAATTTCATGCTGCTACACTTCTCTTTCCATCATCTTTGAATATCTTCAGTTTAGCATGGAAATGGAAATGCTTATTTGTTCTCTAAAACCTGAATTAGGCTGCCACATTCTACTTGCATACAATCAATGCATGTGACTGTCAAGTCACTATCAACTGCTATTTTAAATTTGATTATCCGTTGAAGCTCATATTGATCATCCGTTGAAACTCTATTTGATCATCTGTCGCAACTTATGTTGATCATCTGTTGAAGCTTTGTGAATCATCTGTTGAGACTGTCTCTTTGTCAGTTAACCCCATTTCATTTATAAAAGATTATAAGGCATCTAATATTTACAATTAATCAACCTATCTTGCATATCAATCTAGTAGTCAACATAACTTAAACATCCTACACCATCTAGTTCACTAAGCCATTTAAGTATGCATAAATGTTCTACTAATCTTATTATTATATACTCTACTCTTTCAACGGATGTTGAAATGATCATCCATTGAAAGCTACAAAATCACTTAACTAAAATCTACTTAGTGTTTTGTTTAAGTTATCATCAAGTGCACAACATATTCCTAACAATTGAAAACTTCATGGATGGGCTTCAAATTTGGTATGTGACTTACCCATGATATGAAGGAGGCTTGGTAACAATTTGGTGATTTTTGAATGAGTAGAACATGGGATTTAAATTTTTCTTTTCTTGGTGTTCTTGAAAATCAGCATTGTGTTCTTGGGAGAGAGAGAGAGGTTTTTGGCTTGCAAGATTGGTTGATTCTTGAATAAGTGTTATGATTATATGTGTATACAAACAAAGTCAATTACCACCAAACCAAAACACGATTTCCCCTTCATCACCAACATCCCCAACCTTTTCTTCTATAACTGAGAATATGGGAATGCCAAGTGAGCTAAATGTAATTAAAATAGAATTTCAAATCAATAAAATTTTTCTCCGTGAAGAGTTCTACTCTCCCCAAAATACTGAAAAAAGAAATTGGTTTTTTACCAACTTCAAAGAACAAAAGACACAAGTTCAAGAAATTTATTATGAATTTCTCAACCAAAACAAAATCCAAATGTTGTTCTTTGATTGGTTGGAAATTTACTCCTCTGACCAAAACTTATTTTTCCCATTCACAAATTACCTAAACCCCATCACTCGAAGCATGAACCAAAAACGGAAACAATGGGAAACAAACAACAGAACTATAGAATCGCACCACCCACCTTTTAGAAATGTCACACTAACAGTTCATAGTGAAAAAATCGAGGCACACCCCATCAAGAGACCAGATGATGACATACTAAATAATACTAAGAATACAATCCTTGTTGTTAATTACACAAACACCCACCTAAATAGCATAAGAAGTCAACTAAACCGAATAGAAGACCAGATTAAAAAAACAATAGATTTCCCCAAAAGTATTAATAACCAACCTAATCGCAAAGAACCCATATTTAAACCATACCAAGTTTCTAGGCAAAGCCGACAATAAATTCAAACAAATAGACCATAATTCGTTAAAGCCATCAAAGACCATCTTAGAAAACTTGAAGCTTCCTCTTCCACAACCCAAATAGCTGCTGACAGTGTTTCATATAAACAACTGAATGTCATACATCATGACTCAGATGAAGATGCTTTCATAAATGAAATACCCCAAGTTCATGACCTTCGACAAATGATTCCAAAATTCACAGCCCCAGACATTGGAGTTGACCCAAATAGCTGCTGACAGTATTTCATCTAAACAACTGAATGTCATACATTATGAATCAGATAAAGATGCTTTCATAAATGAAATACCCCAAGTTCATGACCTTCGACAAATGATTCCAAAATTCACAGCCCCAGACATTGGAGTTGAAAGTAGACCTAAAATTTTAACCCATTCTAAATTCAATGCATCCTCTGTTTATGAATGGAATATAGACGGAATATCTGAATATAACATTCTAAATCATTTATAATAAATGACCATGGAAGCCAATGCTTATACAACCCAAATAGGAATCCCGGACAAAATTATAGCTGAATTACTTATAACAGGGTTCTCTGGGCAATTAAAAGGTTGGCGGGACTATCACCTTACCCCTGAAAATCATCTTGAAATCCTAAATTCCGTTAGGGAAGATGAAGAGGAAAAACCCATTTTAGATGAACAAGGAAACCCTATCTATGGAGCAGTAGCACAACTCATTCTAGTAATAACAAACCACTTCATTGGTGACCCTTCTCACCTGAGAGATAAGAATGTTGAGCTTTTACATAATATCAAACATAAAAAGCTTAGTGATTTTCAAAGATATAAAACTACTTTCCTTACCAAAGTCATGCTTAGCTCGAACCATGCAATTTGGAAGGAAAAATTCTTAGCTGGACTTCCAACCTTACTCGGTGAAAGAGTTAGAACCTCTTTAATAACTGAACATGAAAGCCCGATACCTTACAAAAACCTGACATATGGCCAACTCATAAGCCAGACACAACGAGAAGGCCTAAAGATTTGTCAAGATTTAAAACTCCAAAGACATCTCAAATGAGAAATGAAAAGAACAAACCAGGAATTAGGTACTTTCTGTCAACAGTTTGACTATAATCCCAACAAAAGCTATTCAAAAACAAAATGTGATGGCGAATGCAAGCCATATCAAAGACCTTATCAGAAAAGGTCTTTCACAAAGTATAAATATTTCTACAAAAAATCAATGGAACCGTTCTATAATAAACCTTCCTTTAATAATAACAATAAACCTTCCTACAACAAAAAACCTTTTAACAAAAATAGATTTACTAAACCAACCAATAAAGATATAACTTGTTACAAATGCGGGAAAAAGGGACATGTTAGGAATATGTGTATTAGTTTGATGATAAGTTCAGCAAAACACTTAAGTAGAAATCTAGTGTTTGTAGCCTCAACGGATAAGACCATCTTGGCTATCCGTTGAAGGAGTAGCCTTACTTAGCAATAAGTTTGGTATTATAGCACATCTCACTCTCTGGTTTCAAGCTGTAATTCTTAGATGTTGTTAGGAGATAATCAGTCATGTTAACTACTAATGGATGTACAAAAAGGAGGGCTAATTGTAAATATTTCATGCCTTGTAATTTTGTATAAGTGAAGAAGTGTCAATGGATATTGAAGACCTTCAACGGATAAGAAACTAAGCTTCAACGGATGTCTCTAACGCTTCAACGGATAATATCCATCAACGGATAAGTGCTTCAACGGATAAAGCTTCAACTGCTAGAGCATCAACGGATAAAGCCATCAACGGATGAAAGCTTCAACGGATGCACTGCTAGAGCATCAACGGATAAAGCCATCAACGGATGAAAGCTTCAACGGATGCTCAGTCTCATAGCAGTTGATAGTGACAGTTAACAAAGCTGACAGAGGCACATGGATTGACAGAGATGTGGTAGCCTATTTCAGGAACAGCAGAAAAAGCAGCCGTTTTTAGTCTGGTTCAAAATGGAAAGTCAACAGATAATTCCATATTACACTGGATAAAAATGGAACAGAAACAAGTGGAGAACTATTGTCTTATTGTACTTTATCCTTGTCTTCACTTGTAAACTTGGTGATATATAAACCAAGTAGTAGCTAGTAATTAGATGTGAATTTTCCCTGAGCTGTTTAGAAATATCAAGAGAGAAAATCATCTAGTTTGTTCTAGGAAGCAGCTGTGATTTAATTTTGAATCACAGATTTTCTGAAATAACACATCTCTGGTGGAACAACAAATCCACCAGAAAAGTTTTTAAGTTCTTTGTGTTCATTACATTTGTGTTTGAATATATATCTGTCTGCATCAGCTCCAAGCAATTCACACACATTTGATCACTCAAACACTTAGTCTTACAAACTGCTCAAAACTTGAAAAAGTTTTGAGATTTACATTCAACCCCCTTCTGTAAATCTCATTGTTAGTCCACTGGGAATAACAATTGGTATCAGAGCAAGCTCTTAACATACAAAGAGTTTAAAGATCTATTCTGCTAACATCATGAGTAAGAAGGATATTGGTGTAAAGATTCCAATCCTGGAAAAAGATAACTATCATCACTGGAAGGTGAAGATGCATTTACATCTTCTCTCTCAAGATGAAAGCTACATCAACTGCATTGAGAATGGTCCTCACATCCCACACAAGGTGGCCACAACTGCTACTGCTACAGTTGCTGTTGGACAGTCTATTCCCAAGCCAAAGGCAGAATGGACTCTTGAAGATATTGAAGAGGTCCACAAGGACAAGAAAGCCATGAACATTTTGTTTAATGGCCTGGATCAAGATATGTTTGACAATGTCATCAATAGCCAAGCTGCTAAGGAAATTTGGGATACTGTGCAGCTTATCTGTGAAGGCACTGAGCAAGTTAGAGAAAACAAAATGCAGCTTCTCATTCAACAATATGAATATTTTCATTTTGAAGAAGGAGAATCATTGAATGATACATTCAACAGATTTCAGAAACTATTGAATGGATTAAAGCTGTATGGGAGAGTGTACCAAGTCAAGGACTCCAATTTAAAATTTCTAAGGTCTCTACCAAAGGAATGGAAGCCTATGACTGTTTCTCTAAGAAATTCTCAAGATTATAAGGACTTCACACTTGAAAGATTATATGGAATTTTGAAGACTTATGAACTTGAGATGGAGCAAGATGAGCTGTTGGAAAAGGGAAAGAGAAAAGGAGGATCAGTTGCACTTGTAGCTGACAGTGAAAAAGTTGAAGCCAGAAATGAGGAAAAGACAATGCCAAGTCTCAAAATTGGCACAAGCAAATCAGAATCAAGCAAGGGTAAAGAGCAAGTTACTGAGGATGAAGACAATTCCAGTCAGGATGAATATGATGATATTGATGAACATCTGGCCTTTCTGTCCAGGAGGTTTGCAAAGATGAAGTTCAGGAAAAACACAAAGTTCACTAAGCCAAACAAAAACATGGTGGACAAGTCAAAGTTCAAATGTTACAACTGTGGCATTAGTGGACACTTTGCAAGTGAGAGTAGGAAGCCAAATTCTGAGAAAAAGAAATTTGAGCAAGTTGATTACAAAAGGAAGTATTTTGATTTGCTCAAACATAAGGAAAGAGCTTTTCTCACTCAAGATGATTGGGCAGCAGATGGGGTAAATGAAGATGATGATGTGGAATATGTCAACCTAGCCCTGATGGCTAATTCTGATGAAAATGAAACTAGTTCATCAAGCAACCAGGTAATTACTACTGATCTCTCTCAACTTTCTAAACATGAATGCAATGAAGCCATAAATGATATGTCCAATGAATTATATCATTTGCGTGTTTCTCTTAAATCACTAGCTAAAGAAAACACTAGGATCAAAGAAAATAATATGTTTTTAAGTGATAGGAATGCTGTGTTAGAGAGTCAGGTAATTGAGCTTGAAAAGATTAAACTTAAATGCTTG